>NC_067145.1:61580358-61880358 GCF_903995435.1 Acomys russatus
TAGAAAAGGTGATACACACTCCTGTTTCATACAAAATTTTTGGGTGCGGAAAGCAAAGCCCACAGATTCCAGGCTTCGGGAAGTCCAGCAGTCCTTACTGTATTTCTCTTACGCATACAAGGTGTGTTAGATATCCATGATATCTTGTCCTGCCTTTCCGGTGCTTACGCTAAGAATCAGTGCCTGATTCAGTTGGACCACATACATTGATACATTCAATAAATGTGTAAGCACAAGTGGATATTAACCCCCAGGAGATCCTATACTGTCGCCAGGTTGTCGTGGGAAGTTTATAAGCGTTAGACTGAGCGATGAAGGAGGGGTATTTGCTGATTAAGCTGGAAACTGGCTATATAGAAACAAGTGAGCTACAAGGTAGGCAGCATGGCTGTTGGTTTGACTGTTGCATGCCTGGAGTGAAACACGTTGTAGGTGTTAAATGAGAATATTTATAAAGAAAGGCAAGAAAGACTGGTTGGGAGGGATCCTGAGATGGAGACTTCTGGGGCTGAGAGATGAGAGTGACAAGGCCTGAGAGGAGCTGGACAGCATCTTGGCAGCTTTGCTCAAGGCAGTCCTGCTGCTACTGCAAGGAGGACCCAAGGTATAGTTGTACATATACCACGTGGTTTCCATCATTTATGATCTTACCTGATAGTTTGACTTTCTTGCCAGTCTTTCAAAAAACTGTGTTAAGTAGTTGGTTTAGTTCCTCAACATATAACAAGAAACATGGGAAGAGGGTTGTAACCGAGCAGAGAGCTGGGGAGACAGTGCCACAATCTCTGCAGAAAAGAGTGGGAGTGAGCCTAACTTTTGATGCTAACTTAGAACGCCAACAGTTAAACCCTGCTTCCCCACTGCCTCTAGGAGTAGCTGCTTTGCTCTGTTTGTGAGAAAGCACAGGTGTATAGCAAGAGAGCACAGAATAGGAGAGATAATTGATTTTTTCCTGGTCCCTGACTCATCATCACTATAAGAGTAAACCGCACAGCCTGGTGTGAGAGTAGACGACCCCACAGTGTACCACTCTCTGCTAATACCATCATCACCATTGTGGCTTGATATATACTTCTTATTTATTTAGCTTGCTCCTTAAAATGATGTAGATAAGTACATAATAATGATAAACAGCTATGCTGTTTACTCACCAGACTGATATTTTGTTTCCTTCCTGAGTGAAACAAAAAGATTCTTCTTTTCCATAATATGAGTGCATAGGTACCGTGTGCCTGTTAGCACATAATACACAAAATGATCTTCATAGATGAAGGTTCTAGTAATTTAAATATTGTGTTTGAGTAATTATTCTTTAATTGAAATAAGCAGTCTCTTTTTTAGTTTTCTGAAGGAGAGATAAATCTGTTTTTTAGGATCCCAAGTGTGGGATCGAAATGGTCTTGTGAGAGAACAGGTGAGGTTAATCCACTAGAAGACCAACCACCTCGTGTGGGAGCTTGATTGTTGCCAGCTGAAAAGATCATGTGAACAGACTTTGGGAGGAGATATATAAATGAGGCCAGAACTGGAGGCTGGGCCTTTGGAGACTTCGGATAGTTTTGGCTGTTCATCGCTCCACTTCGAGACTCTCCTAGAGAGAATTGCTCAAGGGAAGGCTTCAGGGCTTAGGGCTCCGGGCTCCTGCTGAGGTTCTGGGTTCTCATTGCTCTGGGTTCCAGCAGAAGAAATCCTGCTGATTACACCAGGAGAATTGTTTCTCGGAACTGATATCCTTACGGTTTTGTTATTGTGTTCCTTAACCCTCTTTTCCTATTGTTTTGGTTAGTCGGGTTATAAGTGACATACGCTTGTTTAATAAGTTATAATAAAATATATTAGTTAAGAAAATTGAGCCTACAGTTTTTGAAGTAATTTGTTATTTTTAAGTACATGCCCAACTTTAAAGAAAGTTTGCACAGTGGTTAGGTTAGTAAAGAAAAGAATAAAGGATCACCCTGGATAACTTGACAAGGCTAATTTTGATAAAGCTATATTTTTGTTTTGTTTTCATGACTTTTTTTTGACAGTCTATAGTGTTATTTGTTTTTATCCATTCTTTTTATTTTTAAAAAATTTATCATAATTTATTCAGATTACATTCCAATTACTATCCAATTGCTTATATCTTCCCATTCCCACCCTAAAGCTATTAAAGGTAATTGTATATGTCAGTTCTGTTTTAATACTTAAAGACATTTGTACACCCTTTTAAAATTATTTAAATGTTCTCTAAAGCCATCAGATCAGTTGTTTAGACTTTTTGTGAAACAATACTTATGCTTGGTAACCAAACTTAGTGTAGTTTTAAAATGAAGAAAAATTTTAGATGTTTGTTTCTCTTTAATGTGTATGAGTATTTTGCCGATACGTGTTTATGTGCAATATGTACACGCAGTACCCACAGAGGCCAGAAGAGTTTAGATAATTGTGAACTGCTGTTTGCATGCTGGGACCCAAACTTGGGTCTTTTGCCAGTGTTCTTAAGATGAACCATCCCTCTAGCCCCCTAAGACGAACAAACTTCATGATTTTTTAAAAAATAAGTAAAGTGTTTTTCTACTTCTGAAATCAATAAGATAATTGCTATGTGTAAGCAAGTGATCCCTGCGGAAAGGAGTGGAAGACAGACCATTTCTAGTCTGCTTATCACCCCTCCCCCCAAACTTGGCTTTTAAATAAGAACACTTACCGAAAATCTGACCATTTCTTGTGAACAGGTCACAAACAATCACAGTAACAGGAGCAACAATGCTGTGAAATAGTATTTGGATTTTTATTTTATTTTTTTATTTTTTATTTTTTGCTTTCAGTCACTTGCATCCTTCACTCAAGGATGACCAGAGACACCTGTAGCTTAAGATGATCCTGTATTTGTTATACTGAGAGACTACAATGTCTGCCCTAGCCTCAGGTGTTGAGTGGTCACTCTCTAGCCGGTGGCAATTCTTTGGAGGCTCTAGTAACATTCGGAGGTGTGGCCTTGCTGGAGGAAGTGGATCACTGGGCATCTGTCTCTGGACCTTTATCTCTTCTGGTCTTTTCTTACACTTCTGTGTATGAACCTAGTCTGTAGTAAGGCAAACAACTCAGCTATACACTCCTACCACCTTGATATTCTGCCCAAGTTCATGGGACTGAGTAACCATGGAGCAAATCCTTTAAAACAAGGAGGCAAAACAAACCCTTCTTCCTCTAAATTGTTTCTGTCTAGTGTTGTGTCACAGAAGAAGAGAAGTGGCTGACGAAATCTTTCTCATCTTTTGGCTGGCCATTAATTATCCTTCTAACCTAGAAAAAAAATGAATTCTTTTTTTCGAAAGAATTTTAACTTTTTAAAGATGGTCCTATAGCCTTAATTTTGTAAACCTTTATAACCACAACTTCTGTATCAGTCTTATTGAAATATATTTACCCCCTAAAGTAATTCACATTTTCCTTTATTTCATATAAATTACAAGTATCTTTCCAAGCATATAAGCATAATTTTTCATGGCTCATATCTTTTCTTCTTCTTCTTCTTCTTCTTCTTCTTCTTCTTCTTCTTCTTCTTCTTCTTCTTCTTCTTTCTCTCTTCTTCTTCTTCTTCTTCCTTTTCTTTTCTTTCTTTCTTTTCTTCTCTTCTTCTTCTCTATTTTGCTTTTTTTTTCATCATATAGATGAAAGTAGGGAATTTTTTTCAAGTCTAAAAGCAAAAACAAACAAAAAAACATGGAGAGACTTTGCTTGTGGGTGTTTTTCTTCTTTAGATCACATTTATTTTCCTGGTTTAACATTTCTTACCTCATACGACTCTCGACTATGGCAATTTTGTGATGTTGGGACCCTAAGAAGGTTGACCTTTTTCTTTTTAATCTAGTCTCTAGCCCCCATTTCTCAATAAAAGCTATGCTTCCATGACCGAGTGTGTAGGCCACTGCCAGCAGGAGTGTCTAGAGACTGGTTTACACGCAGGGTGCGCTCCTGCCTGTGCCCAAGGGCATTCATAAGCTCATCTCATTGCCCTGAAAAATACTAGGCTCATCAGAGTGTCATTAAAAACCTAAAAGAATTGTATAATTTTTCTAATAATTGATAATTTTGCATCCCATGGGTGGTGAGAAGTGTTCCTCCACGCGTTCTCCATTCTTCTTTCCTTTTCTGCTCACCTCAAGCCTCCCTCCTGTTTCTATGTTTGTGTTGACTGAGATACTAGCTTCTCCCCTCCCTACAGCTTCTTCACTTGCTTTATTCTCAGATTCATTTTCTAGTATCTGCCTTGCTCTGGAATCACAGATGTCTCTGTTTGCCTTGAGCCTTTGCTGTTGAGCTTCCTGGCCACTTGAACAGGGTGTTTCTTCTTCTTCTTAAAAATTTTTTTTATTAATTTATTCTTGTTATATCTCAATGGTTATCCAATCCCTTGTATCCTCCCATTCTTCCCTCCCTCCCATTTTCCCCTTATTCCCCTCCCCTATGACTGTTCCTGAGGGGGACTTCCTCCCCCTGTATATGCTCATAGGGTATCAAGTCTCTTCTTGGCAACCTGCTGTCCTTCCTCTGAGTGCCACCAGGTCTCCCCCTCCAGGGAACATGGTCAAATGTGAGGCACCAGAGTTTGTGTGGAAGTCATACCCCACTCTCCACTCAACTGTGGAGAATGTTCTGACCATTGGCTAGATCTGGGTAGGGGTTTAAAGTTTACCGCCTGTATTGTCATTGGCTGGTGTCTTAGTTTGAGAGGGACCCCTGGGCCCAAATCAGCCTATCATAATGTTCTACTTGTAGGTTTCTAGGACCATCTGGATCCTTCTACTTTGCTATTCTCCCATGCTTCTCTCATTTAGAGTCCCAATAGGATGTCCTCCCATCTGTCCCAGTTTCCTGGTAAGTGAAGGCTTTCATGGGACATGCCCCTTGGGCTAGTATGCAGATATAAGTGAATATATACCATTTGAGTCTTTCTGCTTCTGGGTTAACTCACTCATTATGATCATTTCTAGCTCAATCCATTTATCCACAAATTTCGGGAATTCCTTGTTTTTAATAGCTGAGTAGTATTCCATAGTGTATATGTACCACAGTTTCTTTATCCATTCTTCTACTGATGGACACTTAGGCTGTTTCCATGTTCTGGCTATTATGAATAAGGCTGCTATGAAAATGGTTGAGCAAATTTCTTGTTGTTGCTGGAGCATCTTCGGGTATATTCCAAGGGGTGGAATAGCTGGGTCTTGAGGAAGCCCTATTCCCAGTTTTCTGAGATAGCACCAGATAGATTTCCAAAGTGGCTGTACTAGTTTGCATTCCCACCAGCAATGAAGGAGTGTTCCTCTCTCCGCACGTCCTCGCCAGCATGTGGTGTCACTTGAATTTTTGATCTTAGCCATTCTGATGGGTGTAAGATGGAATCTCAGAGTTGTTTTGATTTGCATTTCCCTGATGACTAAGGAGGTTGAACATTTCTTTAAGTGTTTCTCAGCCATTTGATACTCCTCTGCTGATAATTCTCTGTTTAGTTCCAAGCCCCATTTCTTAATTGGGTTATTTGGTTTGGTGGTGTTTAATTTCTTGAGTTCTTTATATATTTTGGATATTAGACCTTTGTCAGATGTAGGGTTGGTGAAGATCTTTTCCCAGTCTGTAGGCTGTCACTTTGTTCCCTTGACAGTGTCTCCTGCCTTACAGAAGCTTCTCAGCCTCATGAGGTCCCATTTATTAATGGTTGACATTAAGGCCTGGGCCGTTGGTGTTCTGTTCAGGAAGTTGTCTCCTGTGCCAATATGTTTCAGGCTCTTTCCCACTTTTTCCTCTAAGTGACTTAGTGTCTCTGGTTTTATGTTGAGGTCTTTAATCCACTTGGATTTGAGTTTTGTGCAAGGTGACAAATATGGGTCCAGTTTCATTTTTTTACACATAGACCTCCAGTTAGACCAGCACCATTTGTTGAAGATGCTATCATTTTTCCGTTGAATGGATTTGGCTTCTTTGTCAAAAATCAAGTGACCATATGTGTGTGGATTCATATCTGGGTCTTCGATTCGATTCCACTGATCAACCAGCCTGTTGCTGTGCCAGTACCATGCTGTTTTAATTACTATTGCTTTGTAGTACAGCTTGAGATCAGGTGTTTCTTCTTCATCTCTGATCTGGACAGTGTTTTCTTTCAGCCTCAGATAGGGACCTGCAGTCACCCATAATGAAGCTTCCTTGAAGTTTACTCTCTTGGTGTCTAGAAAACTGGCCTCCTTTTCTCCCTCCTCATGCCTAAGGTGGGAAAGGCAAGCGATTTTGGTAACATCTGGACTATTCCTTTATTGACTGGTTTCTCAGTTTCTTATCTATTCACACAGCCAATGTCTGTTATGAAATAAGCCCTTGAACCTACCTATATTATGTTCTGCTTTCTAACTGGATTATATTATGAATGAAACACTCTGGCTTTATAGTTATTTTTATATGACTGTGTTCATTTCTCTTAGCTTATTTCTTAACCCGGTTATCACACAAATAATTGAGACTCTTTTATAATACAAGGCTTCACAATGCAATTGTGAGCGGTTTAAGCCTGTTCTTAGCCCTCTATGGTATTCTGTCTTCCTCCCAGAAAACGTCCCAGCAACACTTGCATGTTTCAGTTCCTTCCCCTCATCTTCCTTGAACCTCGGCCGGAGGATGAATCTCCTGCTTCCTTTCCTAACTCCTCCTCCCGTGGTTGACAGGAAGTCCAGCCTTATTCTCTCCTGTGCTCGTTGGTTGTGTGTAAGTTGCTTTGTTGACATTGGAGGTCAGAGTTTACACAACATCTCAATTGTGAATTCTCAGAACAAAATCTAAAACCAGACAAGGTGGGTACAGAAACCAGCATTTATACTACACAATAACCTTATGCCTACACACTGGTTCTTCAGAATAGAGCTCCTTAAGATAACTCTCCTGTTGGCATAAAGTCTTTCTTATTATTTTGAGGTACCTCAGAGTCTACACAACCCTCTGACTATCAGAAGTGAGGGTGTAAAGGCACCTTAGGGCAGACCTTAAGGGAATGGGTAAGAAAAGGGGGAGGGATATGAATCCTATACTTGAATGAGAAATAAATGAAAACTGAGAAGAGGAAACTTACTTCTTCAAGTCAGTTAATATCTTTTACATCTCTACTTAGAGACTATTTCATATTCTAGATAGTAGATACAGCTGTAAGTGAAAAGAGAGCCACACACAGGAAAGGGGTTTACACAAATATAACTATACTTAGGTAAGTACTAAGAAATGCAATGGAGAAAAATGAGTCCAGTGGTAACTGGTTGGGTAATGTCACAGCTTAGAACTTGTCCCACGTTCTAGTCCCGGGGGGTTGTGCTTGGAGGATAATGAATTTTCAAGAGGTGTGGTTTAATGTAGTGAAGTCTGATCACTGAGCTGGATAATTGGATTCTGTCCCTTCCTTCCTTTCTTTCTTTCTTTCTTTCTTTCTTTCTTTCTTTCTTTCTTTCTTAATGTCTGTTTCTCGGCCACCATGAGCAGAAAGGCTTCTTCTACCATGGGTGGCCACTGTGATGTGCTGCTGCCTTGTCACAGACCCAGGAGTAATAAGCCCTAATGATCACGGCCTGAGTCTTCTGTCTATCAAAATGTCTCAAGTGTTTCTTTCAGTAACCGGAAGTTGACTAATATGGAAAGTTTTGTGATGGCTCTTTATAATTTTGTCCAAGAGAGTTTCTTCTGGAAAGTAGTATTTTCAGGGAGACAATTCCCTGCCCAGGTGGTCTCTCTGGTCACTGATCTTACACTAAATGACTTAGAAGTGAGTGAATAATAGTGGTAGTATTTGGAAGCTACCTCTATTATCAGGGCGACAGGCACAGTCTTGAGTATGGCATTATTTTCATTCACTTAGGGATGTTTTTTGGCTTCAGGAAACAAAATAGGTCATGCCAGTACTTAGACATATGGACAAAGTACCAGAGAATAGGAAAAGAACTGAGCTCTGCTCCTAAGAAGACCTCCAGATCCCAGTCCTCTCCTCCTTTTCTGTCCACTTAGTGTCCTTTCCTGGTACTCTATGGCTGTAAGATATCTGAACAGTCTAAGGAATTGTTCCATGCCCAAGACAGAGAAGAGAGATGATTATAAATACTGACTTTCATCAGACAGGTTTCTTAAAATTTTTCATCTAGATTCTACTTAAGGCTTATGGTAAATGATCATGTCTCATGGTACTTCTGTGTTTTTGTTTTTGTTTTGTTTTTTATTTTTTTGTATTGCTTAGCATTGGCTAGCTGGCTTTTATTGGCAATACAGAGAGCCAATGGTAGCATGTTTACACAAATTTGAGATAGGAGATACTTAGAATATACCTCATAGTGCAATGTCCAGATTGACACCAGATAGTGGGATGGAGTAATCAACATTTGAATGAACAAGGGTAAACTGTACACAGTGCACAAGAACATTATGCCAACACTTGGGCTTGTGAGAAAACTTTGACTCCTGGAGCATCTTGACCCATTGTACAGGTCTTTCAGGATAAATCAAAGCCTTGGTTGGCCTGGGTGTGTCTTCACCTGGAAGCAATGATGAAATCTTTCCTCTGTGTTGTCCTCCTTTTCACAAATTGGACTCCAACTACAATTCATTGACTTCCCAAAGTTGTAGAATATTTCTAGAGATAACCCAAAATGCACTAAGACCTCTGTTTTAAGGGAAACTGAGAGGAAAGAAATTCACTTTCAAGGTTGCATTAAGAAAGAGAGAGAATGAGGTGGTGGAGTCAGGCATTGGGGTTTTCAGTGCATTGTCAGTGTCCTAGGATTGTGTGTTGTATAGTGCAAATCTACTCACTCTTTTAAATTAGTGTGCATGAACCAAAGCGAAACCCTCTAATAGCTGATGCTTATGAATGCAAATGATCATCAGCTTCAATTTTCCTAAAGCAAGATTCACAAATGAGCAGAAATATTCTCTAGGAAGATGGGCAGGATTGAGTAATTTTACATCGTCAATGTGTGAGTCATTTTGGCTCCGGAAAGCACATCATAAATTTGTCATGTCCCAAGGAATGTTGTTTTAGACTATGATCTGTGAATTGATATTAAATATGTCAAAAGGCATTATATAAATAAAAAAGTGCAAAAATTAATTACTCAGATACTTTGAGTTGGGTTACTTGAGGAAAGAGAGTCTCTGGGGAGTACAGAAGAATGTGAGGATGAACATTTCACAAAAATACGTAGTCTGTTTTCAGAGAAAGTAAATAATTACTAGATTCTTTGCCTGAGGCTTTAAAAACATCAAATTTACTGGAATTATTTGTGTTTTATACACAATTGACTTGGGCATGAAAGAGCTTAGTCAGAGAACCAGCTAGGATCACATGAATTAGGAGGGATACCTTGGGTTCTTCTACTGTAGTCACACACTTGACATGGCAACATTGTCTTTACAAGAGATATTTGAATTATAAATTACATTCCTTATTTGGTGTAGTGTGTTTTTGTGTGTGTGTCTATGTGTATGTATGTGTGTGAGAGAGAGAGAGAGAGAGAGAGACAGAAAGCATGTGCATGAGAGAGAGAGAGAGAGAGACAGAGAGAGAGAGAGAGAGAGAGAGAGAGAGAGAGAGAGAGAGAGAGAGAGAGAGAGAGAGAGAATGTAAGTGTGTGTGTTTGTGCCTGTGCCATATATGTGGAGGTCAGAGAAGAGCTTATACATTGCTTCTCTCCTTCCACCATGAGACCATGAGGAGGTCAGGCATGGAAGTCAGTATCTTTACCTACTGAGCTGTCTTACTGGCTTAAACAATCTTTGTCTAAGGGTCTTCTGAAGCTCCACTGTGGCACCTGACAGTCACAGGCAGTCGACTCAGATGGATGCCAGTGTTTATGGGTATGTTCCTGTGAATATCCAGATATCTTCCAATTTGGAAGGACACATACTATTTTTGAATGGCTGATGGGAATCAGTCTTAGCCCATGCTACTTATAACGCTCCAGAAAGTTTCAGTAATGTTCTTTTTAAAAGACTTGGAGTGATAATTTTTGAAAGACAATGAAAGAAAACTGTACAAATGATAATTTTTCTTGCCTTAAAATCTCCACTTGCCACAGCTCTCTGAGAAGAAGCCCACGTCTGTTCCATTTCCTGCTGTTTGTTCATGGTCTCTCTCTCCCTCACTTCCTCCCAATATGCGGAAGATCCTTTTTGCATTTTTGAGTCTTAATATAAATAATATAAGAGCATGCCTGAAAGTCTAGCGCCAGGCACTTCTGGGTTGCGTGTCTTCTTAAGTTTCAGGGCAGTGTAGCAGGTTTCTACAGAGCCTTATCTCACAGGCCAAAAAGAAGAGCTGCTTACAATAGCAGCTTCTCTTCTCATCTGTGCATGCACGCTGTGCATGGAAAGTTCAGCCATCCTGCTTCAAATGGCATCTTTCAAAGGCATGGAGGGAAAAAAAAAGAGCGAGGGGAAGAAAAGGAAATAAATATCGAGCTATTACAAAGAGAATTTTTTTTTAAAACCAAGACATGTTTATTAAGCAGACTTTATTCTCCCCAATACACTCAAAGACATCTGATTAAACCATGCCAGGGAATTGACAAAGCTTTTTTTCGCCCCATCTGTTCAGGAAAGATAAAGCATTTTCTTGGCTGATTTTTATCATCTCTTAGGCTCTATACTCAGGGAGAAACTCTGACAGTTTATCATATGAAACAGGAGTACCAAACACACAGAATCCAGATCAGAGGCAAACTCCAGGGTGGGACAGCTACAGTTGGGACTTTGTGGTATGCGGTGGCTGCAGCTGGCAATCACAAGTACATAAGATAATTGGGGCGGATGCCAAGGACAAATCAGGGGCACTGATTGAAAACAGAACAAGGAGCAGAACTTTCCGTACGTTTGCTCTCTTGTGGCTAGGCAACCTCTCCAGGCTTTCTGGAGGACTTGCATGGCTTTGGTATGCAGGGCCACTTATGCTGTGTCCTTTCCAGCCTATCAAAAGGGTGGAGATCACTGTCACCCAGGCTGTGACAAACACACATCTTCATGTTGTCAAACAGGCCACTCTTCCTCTAACCTGCAACAACACACAGGATTTATATAGAGCTTATCTCCCCCAGGGCTCAAGCAGATTCTGTGCATATAGTCTTTCAAATGTTCACAGATCTCTTTTAGACATTATAGAATAGATTAAATATTTTCTTGGGGGGCTATCAAGGAAAGAAAAGATTATGGATTAGAGTGCATTTCCCAAGCCAGGTGTGGAGGCACACGCCTTTAATCTCAGCACTCAGGGAGGCAGAGGCAGGAGGATCACTATGAGTTTGAGGCCAGCCTCGTCTACAAAGCAAGTCTAGGACAGCCACGGCTGCACAGAGAAAACCTGTCTCGAAAACAAACAAACAAACAAAAACTTAGAGTGCATTTTCCATTACTGCTGATCTTTCCACAGGTGTCGTTTTCAGTGAGTGACAAATGCAGTTTCTCTGTGATTCACCTCTGCTTTGTGCTACTCACAGCTTGTCCTATTTCCTTCCCCGTACGATCACGTTGCCATTTGTCTTAGCTATTCCTCTTGCTCTCCGTGATATTTACAATTTGATTCTCATTAGTTTGGTTTTGCTGAGCACAAGAAATACCTCTACTACAATTTCCAAATTACAGATGGGATCAAGCCACCATGGAAATCTAAGGTCATCTACCCAATTCAATGTCATTCAAATTGCAGCTGAAAAAATTTTTTTTCATTCAAGAAAACATATCCTCATGTTCCAGGGATTAAGATGAGGGCATCTTTGATGCTATTCTGTCTGCTGTGAATAGAAAAAAAAATCACAAATGAGGTCAAAATGAAAGCAAAGAAAGTTTTATTTGGGTAATGAATAGAGTTAGAAGTGGGATATGAGATTTAATATAGACACAGAATAAGGGCTGTGATGAGGCAGGAGAGGATGGATTAGGATGGATGCTTCTGTGAGAGAAGTGCACAGGGAACGCCGCTGTAGCCTGGTCTTCTTCGGAGATAAGCAAGGGCTGAATGAGCACATGGAGCAAAGCTCATGTGCATGAGTGTGCATGAAACTCATGTGCATGAGTGTGCATGACAGTTACGTCAGGTGAAATGCCCATGCTAAGTGAATGGAACTAGAAAAAAAAAAACATCATTCTGAGTGAGGCATCCCAGATGCAGAAAGAGAAATATAGTGTTTATTTGTTTATGTGTGGATACTAGCTGTTAAGTTAGTGATAACAAAACTACATTCTATAGAATCACAAAGGTTACGTATAGAGTAAGGAACTAGAGGGAACAGAAAGATTTGTTAGGAAAAGAGAAAAGAATAGATAATTATGGATGGATGGGACCCTGGAATGGAAGATCAAGTTGGGGGAGGAGAGGGCGGGGATATATGGGGATAAGCAGCTAAAATTAAGGGCAATTTGTGGGGTAGTATGGAAAAATAATACAGTAGAAGCTTGTGAAAATATAGGTGAAGCTTGCTAAAACATTCGTGAAGGCAATCTAAATGAACATTTCAAATAATGAGGGAGACAGAGTTCCAACTGGCTACCTCTTGCCACCAAATGAAGCTCCCAGTCCCTGGATTGGGTTATATCTAATGAGTTTTTGGCCAAAGCCAGAGGGGTCCTGTGGGAATCCTCAAACAACCCAGTCTGTTGCCAAGACTATAGGTTGCTCTCCATAAGCTGACAGCAAGGTCCCTTTGCTAAAGACAATACTCACACAACTACTTGAACATGGAGATGTAGAGCTAGTGCCAACATAGAGCCTCCATCCCTCAGTTCTAGGGTTCGTCTTTTGTATAGGAAGGTACTCTGTACTCTGCCAAAAGAGAAACATAGACACCAAGCCAGCTGCAAACCATTTGGTCCACAGTGATGTCCTGCTTATAAGAGATACTAAGGTAACGGCGGCATGCAGTTTGTGTGAGTAACCAACCAATAACAAGATGGAACTCATACACAGCACTGCTTGGTTGACCAAGAACCAGAACTAGATAGCCAGGGACTTGGGATAAAACTAAATACTACTGGTCTAAAAAAATGAATAAAAACAGAACACAGAGATAAAATGATTCGTAATGATATCCTGCTACGCTCATAGATCAGTGCCTTGCTCAGTCATTATAAGAGAGGATTTGTTCTGCACAGATCAGAACAAATACAGAGACACACATCCTGACATCACATAAAAAGTAAGAGACCTTGGAACATTCTTTCCTAAGTGGAATGTCTCCATCAAATCTTTCCCTTGAGAGCCCAAGGAACCTGTGGAAGAGGAGACCGAAAGAGTCTAAGAGCCAGAGGGGATGGAGGACACAAACAAAACAAGGCCCTTTAAATCAACACGATCAAAGCTTATGTGAACTCACAAAGACTGAAGTAGCATGCACAGGGCCTATATGAGTCTGCACCAGGTCATCTGTGTATATTTTATGGCTTCTAATTTAGTGTTTTTATTGAATTTTTGAGTGTATGAATGAGTGGGTTTCTGATTCTTATACCTTTTATTGGGATCTTTGTTGTTATCTTTTGTTTTCTCTGTCTAGCTTGATGTGATAGCTTTTGTTTTATCTTATATTTTATTTTGTTATATTTTATTATTATCTCAAGAAGCCTGCTCTTCTATAGTGAGGGATAGAAAGAGTGTGAATCTGGATTGCGGGGAGGTGGGGAGGAACTGGAAGGAGAAGAAGGAGAGAAAAACATAATTAGAATATATTAGGTGAGAAAAAAGAGAAAAATAAAAATAAAAAAGAAAGAAAGATTCATGCCAAGGACAGAGTAGCCACTGAAGCATCACAGGCTCAGAAAGTATTGGCAAAGCATGGATGCTGCCTAAATTTAATCTCTTGGCTCAGAGTCTGTGCAATAAGTGCTACCAATGATCTTTAAGGCTTACAGAAGAAGCTTTGCTTTCTTGGTTGGTTGGTTGGTGTGCACGTGTGCATTTGTTCATGTGTGCATGTGTATGATTCATTGTTCATGTGTAGCTCACCTGGAACTCCAGCTCAGGCTACCCAACAATCTCTTATGGACTCAACAAAATACACACACACACACACACACACATACACACAGAGAGAGAGAGAGACAGACAGACAGACAGACAGACATAAGAATGAACTAAATCTTAACAAAACCACAGGTAACCTTAGAAATTGTAATTTAAAATGTTTGGAATTATAGTTTATATTGACAAATCAAACTACAGTTTTAGAGTCAGATGCTTCATGGTCAGCATTCAATGGGCACTGGATGTGCTGCCTCCTCCATACTGGATGTGCTGCCTCCTTCACACTGCTTTAGGCCTCTGCATTGACATTCCGGCGGGAAGGCTATGTGTCAATCACTTATTATCATTAGATATAGGCTATACTCCTCTCAGATATGTCATATCTGCCTGGTTTAGGCATGTTAGTTGATCTTGTATATTGTATGGGGCCAGCAAACATGGGGGTGAACAATGTTGTGGTATAAATGTAAAAATCTATAAAATTTAAAGCTTGATCTGTCCATCTGCAGAAGTTATAAGTGAACTATTATAAGAGTTCGTACTTGGTTGGAGGAAGTTTCCTACTGTGGTATAACACTGAAGCACATCGCTTGTCCCTGGACCCTTCTTTTCTATCTCTTTTCTAGATAACATGAGGGAAGCTGTTGGCTTAGATTTTTCTTTTCTTTTCTTTTTTTTTTTTTTATTAATTTATTCTTGTTACATCTCAATGTTTATCCCATCCCTTGTATCCTCCCATTCCTCCCCCCCATTTTCCCATTATTCCCCTCCCCTATGACTGTTCCTGAGGGGGATCACCTCCCCCTATATATTCTCATAGGGTATCAAGTCTCTTCTTGGCTACCTGCTGTCCTTCCTCTGAGTGCCACCAGGTCTCCCCTCCAGGGGACATGGTCAAATATGAGGCACCAGAGTTTGTGTGGAAGTCATACCCCACTCTTCACTCAACTGTGGAGAATGTTCTGTCCATTGGCTAGATCTGGATAGGGGTTTAAAGTTTACCGCCTGTATTGTCCTTGGCTGGTGCCTTAGTTTGAGTGGGAACCCTGGGCCCAAATCTGCCTATCATAATGTTCTACTTGTAGGTTTCTAGGACCATCTGGATCCTTCTACTTTGCTATTCTCCCATGCTTCTCTCATTTAGAGTCCCAATAGGATGTCCTCCCATCTGTCCCAGTTTCCTGGTAAGTGAAGGCTTTCATGGGACATGCCCCTTGGGCTAGTATGCAGATATAAGTGAGTATATACCATTTGATTCTTTCTGCTTCTGGGTTAACTCACTCATTATGATCATTTCTAGCTCAATCCATTTATCCACAAATTTCGGGAATTCCTTGTTTTTAATAGCTGAGTAGTATTCCATAGTGTATATGTACCACAGTTTCTTTATCCATTCTTCTACTGATGGACACTTAGGCTGTTTCCATGTTCTGGCTATTATGAATAAGGCTGCTATGAAAATGGTTGAGCAAATTTTCTTGTTGTGTGCTGGAGCATCTTCTGGGTATATTCCAAGGGGTGGAATAGCTGGGTCTTGAGGAAGCCCTATTCCCAGTTTTCTGAGATAGCACCAGATAGATTTCCAAAGTGGCTGTACTAGTTTGCATTCCCACAAGCAACCTTCACAACAGAGTTTTAAAAGAAATCAGAAACTAAGAGAGAGAGAGAGAGAAAGAGAGAGAGAGAGAGAGAGAGAGAGAGAGAGAAAAGAAGAAAAGAAAGAAGAAGAAGAAGAAGAAGAAGAAAAAGAAGAAGAAAAAGAAGGAGAAGAAGAAGAAATCAGAAACTTTCACTTTAGGAAGCATTTCAGATACATTGCCCACTGATGCTATTTGCTGTCTCTCCTCCAGCTTAAGGCAATAGAGGCAGCTGATCAAAGACTAAAGGCTCTTAGCTATGATCCAAAAGGAACATTCCTTTTAAGCTGTTTTCACTTGAGGTATTTTTGTCACAGTGATGGAAATAGACCAGCACACAATTGAAGGATTTAAGATATGGAGCAGCCTGGTCAGATTTGAACTTCAGTGTCACCTTGGGAGTAACATTGGCCAAGAAAATGTAGACTGCAGGTGGACAGAGGCTTGGGAGTTTTATTCAACACTCCAGGAAGTCTAAGCCAGTGGGATGGTGTGCTAGTGTTTTCTGGTGTTGTAACAAAACACCTTAAGCCAGATAACGTATGCAGGACAGAACTTTATTTGATACACAACTCTTACTGTTTAGAAGTTCAAGATTAGGGGCTACAACTAGGGAGGGTCTTCTTCCCGCATCATAGAAGGGGGAAGGTGTGGCACACAGAGATGGGTCACTCTTTTGCCACTCTACACATTGTCCGTGGAATGTTATTTACATAAAAGTGTCAACAATTATTGTTCATAATGACAGAGGAGGACCTTGAAGCAAGTGTGTACAGAGTCTAGATCAACTGAAGGATTTCAAAGTAATACAAGGTGATCCAGAATTTGGGCTTTAATTAGTTGGTTTCAACTCTTACGGAAAGATTGTTCATGAACCTCCAAGGTTGGTATTGAATTTACAATGCACAGACATTGTTTTTGTAATGCAAAGTACCCAGACTAAACTCAAAAGGGTCTCCCCATAATACCAAGGGTAGCAGAAGGGAGAAAGCACATTTGGGTAAGAAAGAAAGAAGCTGAGGGACTCTTGATGAAATAAATGTTCCGATAAAAGTAGTTTTCTGAAATCTATATTAAAGAAATTGGGCCTTTCGATAATATTCCAAATCACTGGCCAATAATCACGCTCGTCTTGATGATCCGTTAGTCTGTCCTTATTGCACACCTGGGGTCCTTACTGGAAGCAGCAAAGTGGTTGATTCAATAGTATTTGCTTTGTGAGTTTCCTGGAGGTGACGTTGTTACAGAATACTAATCCCAGGGTGTCTCCAAGGATAATGTTACACTTGCTAATTGCCACAAATGCATTTCTATCTCTGTATGAGTACGCGTGGGTGTTGTCTTATCATCCTTAGAGGCGAGTTAGAGCATGTGAGTAATGCCTTCCCGTTATTTCCCACATTTATCTCATGTGTATTATTGACATGGACAGCAGGCTGTAGGAAGATCAGAGAGTCCTTAGAGGTCTTTTTCAACTCTAACATGGGTAATAAAACTAAGAATAAGACTAGAAACAAGAAGAGCAAGGCTGGCAATTTACAGCAGTGTAAAAGCGATATCAAGCCTCTGGCATGTCATCACTTTCATGTTCCTTTATTGAACGAGGAGCTGACAAGGAAATGCCTTGTCAGCACAGCTTGGTTGCAAACAGGCTTTCCAATGGGGAAGCTTCAGGGAAGTCTGAGATTAGGCTTCTCAGGTCATTTACAGGCAGAGGAGGTCCCCCTCAGTCACAGTCATAGTGGAGGGAAGTAAGGGGAAAATGGGAGGGAGGGAGGAATGGGAGGATACAAGGGATGGGATAACAATTGAGGTGTCATATGAATAAATTAATAAAATATATTAAAAAACACTCATACTAAGTGGGGGTGAGGGTAGAAAAGAGTAAAACAGGGGAGCTTGGTACAGAAAAGAACCCGAGTATGGCTGGGCTCAGGAAAAAGCTAAATGGATTGAGAGGCCTAAGGTCTTGGAGAAGGAAGAGGGTAGACACTAGAAAGGAAAGACTCATGAGCACAAGACTGGAAAAGGGAAGTGAGGAAACAGGAAGCCTTGAGAGAAGGACTAATCACACAAGTTATTACCTTGTTTTTAATACTTTGGTAATTTCACACATGTATATACTGAATTTTGGGCATTTTCACTCTCTTAACCTTCCTGCATCACTTCTCTTCTTGCTAAAACCCTACTTTTCTCCAACAAGCTCCCATTTTACTTTGATGTCTTTATTTTTTATTTACTGACTTTAATTATGGCTTGTGTGTGTGTGTGTGTGTGTGTGTGTGTGTGTGTGTGTGTGTGTATGTTTATTAGACCACAAGAAAAGAAAGGAGAAAAAAAAAAAGGGATTTGAATCCCGGGGTGGAGGTGCTGGACCGACACAGTCAGAAGAGTTGAGGCTAGACTGAAGAGCAAGTCTCCAACCAGCACATTGCGACCACCCGAGACTAGCTGAACTCAGGGTATGTGTAGTAGATGGAAACACTTTGCTGGATTCCTTGCAAGTGATGCTGGGTCATCAGGCCTGATAGTGACAGAATTGTGCATACAGCAGTGGGTGCAATGTGGTGACTAACCTGACCACTTAGGCCATTCCGAAGGTTAGCCTAATAGAGCTTCGCAGGGTGGAGTGCAGGTAAAAGAGATGGCCACATGGGGTAGAAGATGAACTGGGTTTTCTGGGACAGTGGAGAAAAGTGATGGATAGTGCCTAGATACCCATCTTTAATGGGTATGAGCTTTGCCTGTGATAGTGGGTGAAAGGGGTCTGAGAGACAGCAAAGAGAATGCCAGGGTTTTACATGTTAGTGGAAAGTCAGGGTACCTTAAAGCAATCAGGGTATATAAACAGAACTCATAATTAAGGGGTGTAGCTTCCCATCTTAGATATAATGGATGGAGTCTGAGATGCTTGTGGACATGAAGGTATACATAAAAAATAGAAAAAATAAAGTATGAATTGAGTTCATTCCTTTTTCCAGTCACTCCTTACCTTTGACATCAGTCTTGCTTGACTTGTGTGATTGACTACTTTCTTCCTATACGTTCAGCCGTCCGTGATCTAAGTCTGTCTGTGGCTGCATCCAGTTTCTTTCTTTCTTTTTATTTTTGCACACAAATCTGGGTCTTAATAAGTGAGAATATTCTTTCTGCCAATATGGTTGAGGCAGGAGCTTAGAAAGTATCACCTTTGATTTTTCCTTTAAGATGAGACAATTCTTTCTGGAACTGTCTGGGCTGTCTGGATGCCCCTGAACTTACGCTTTGCTTCTCTGGTTTGTCTGATCAACAGCCTTCACCATGGCCAAGGCTGAGTCCTGGGCCCCAGTTAGATTATCTTCTCTGGCCTGAGCCCAGGGCTAGGACCTTCCTGCCCCCTTAGACCCTCAGAGGTTGATATGCTCCGCTAGACTCTCATCTCAGCAAGCCCCCCTCCCTTCCCTTCCACTTCCCTCATCACTCTTGCCACCTTTAGTTACATGTCAGTCAATCCTCCTTCAGTCGTTTTTGTCTTAAAAACAAACATCTCCACATCGTCTCCACATGCTTTGGGCTTTTTTCTTGATAGCTAAAAGGAGATATAATTTTGGTAAGTGCCTCATCAGGCATCCTTGACATGGAGGCTGTCTCCTGCCTGAGCACAGCAACACTAAAGAGCTACCAGACAAATTTCTTTGGCTACGTTTCCCAGACACAGTGTCCTTGCTGTAGTCAAGGATCTTTGTTAAAATCCATTTTGTTTTTCTTCTGGCTGAACAGAAGTGCTCAGCTTGACTAAAGTTCTTCATGACGTCTGAGGCTGACTGAGGACATACACGCACGGTGCCATCTCAGTTGAGCACAGGGGCCTGGTGGGAAATTGTTTAACTCTATTCCAGAGAATTCACCCTCAAGGTGAGGATGGGACTCGTGGGGGCCGAGTGTGTTCCATGGGCCACACTTTAGGAAACACTAGCAAATATCATCTTAATTGCCTGCTGCCTCCTCTTTGTTTTCCTAAGGGAAACCCATGACCAGTAGTCTGGCAAAGCTGATTTATTTCCAGATATCCATGTTAAATGTTCTAAATAACTAATTTATCATCTAGAGAGAAAGTGAGAGGTTTAAATGGAAAATATTTTTTCATAGCGTGAAAATGCTTCTCAAAAATATAACCTTTTTCTTCTGGACACTGGGTTACGTAGAAAATGGAGACGGGATGAAGTATTATTTTTTATTATTGCCAGACCCCAGAGTTCCAAATCCCCCAGTGTCTGAAAAATGCAGTCTAAATGACTTAAAAAAAATTCTCCTCAGCTGGTAGCTTGAGATTTAGCTCAGACTGATTTTTACAGCTAAATTATAAAGCTCTAACAATGGGGCTTTAATAACAGAAGCGCAGACAGCTCGAAGCAGAGGCACTTTGAATAGCCATCGTTGTGACTGGGATCTTGCTGAGAAGGCCCAATCAGTTGGAACCGAGAGTCGCAGAGGGACCGTGATCAGGGAGATATTAGACCCAGCTTCTTTGTAAGAAATCCTTCATTTATGCAGCTTTTTCACAGAAGAGAGTCCCGAAACTTCCAAATATCAAAAGGGTTCAATATCTTATAGCAGAGGTATTTAAAGAAAATTGGCCCCCGAATCACTGCGCTCTTGTCAGATGTTCCTTATTCAGCTCATACAAGGCTGAAGTAGAAGCTATTTTTAAAGACTGTTTTTTTTAAAGATAACTTTGTGTTTCATCATTAGCAGGTGAGTAGCGCGCGCTCTCTCTCTCTCTCTCTCTCTCTCTCTCTCTCTCTCTCTCTCTCTCTCTCTCTCTCTCCTTTGCCTTGAAATAATGGCCATCCCCTTACCTTCCCTCCTGAGTGCTGGGAATACAGATCTGGCCATCATCCACTTGTGTATTTCTTTTTTTCCTTTCCTTTTCTTTTTGATCTTCTTTTTTATTGATATTTTTATTTAATTAGTTTATTCAACTGTTATCCCATCACTTGTGTCCTCCCGTTCCTCCCTCCCTCCTGCTTTTACCCTATTCCCCTCCCCTAGGTCTAAGACCGAGGGGGACCCCTCCCCCACTATATGGTCACAGGCTATCAAGTCTCATTTTGGTAGCCTGCTTATTCTTTCTCTGAGTGCCACCAGGCCTCCCCACCAAGGGGAGGTGGTCAAATATGGGGCACTAGAGTTCATGTCAAAGTCAGTCCCCGCTCTCCACATAGCTGTGGAGAATGTCCTGTCCATTGAGAAGATCAGAGGAGGGGTTCGATGTTTACTACTTGTACTGTCCTTGGTTAGTGCAATAGTTTGAGCAGACACCCCTGGGTCCTGATCCCCCCATCATGATATTCTTCTTGCAGGTTCTAGGACCTTCTGGGTTCTACTATTTCCCCATCTCCTATATTTCTCACTCTTGTTTATTTCTTAAAGATATAACAACTTATACTGCCTGGCTTGTCATTGCGAGATGCACAGACAAGTTTCTCATCTTACTTAGTGACTCTAATGCAAAGACAAGTGGGGACAAAGGTCTGGTAGGGTGTGCACATTCTCCTGGTGTACATGTATATTCTCGGAGGGGTGGTGACAGTGCAAAGTGCTGAGCAACGAAGAACAGAGTGAATAGAGGTTAACAATTGAGGCTGGACAAGCAACCTTTTTAGTTCCACTTGTCAGCAAGGAGTAGACTGCGTCATCTAGTCTGGTCTTCCTCTGGGACGAACAGACTCAGTTTCTGGGCATGGTTCCTGTTCTGAGACAAATATGAAAATGGAATCTTGCAGACATGGTCCCAAAATGGAGACAAGAACACCGCATCTTCTAGCCATGGCATTCTTTCTTTGGCAAGAAGCATCTTCCAGGCAAGAAGCAGACGGCGTCATCTGATATGGTTCTACCTCTGAAGCAAAGATTGCACTGCATCTTCCAAACATGGCCTCCCCTCTGAGGTAAGGAGTACCTTGATCTTCCAGCACAGTCCTCCTCTAGGGAGAGGAGCACATAGCACATAGCATCTTCCAGTCGCTGGCCTCTCCTCTGGGATGTATAGAGGTCCCTATCCCTGGCTCTCAGGACCATCAGTGTGTTTTTCTCACTAAGTGCTACTCTGGAGGTGGAAGTGACTTGAGCTACTGCCAGCAGGGATGTTGTATCTCCCTAACTTTGGCCTTACCCTGGTGCACAGTGCGGTGCTCAAGGAGAGCTCTGTGGAGCTGCACGAACACAGCAGGCAAATGATATGTCACATTACCAAAAAGCAGCACCTGGCAAACCCCTGACTCCAGGAGTCTCTGAATCAAGAGGACTCACCAGCTCTTCTTTGTTTTCAAAAGTACCTGGAAGTCTCCATTTGTGTCACTGGGCAGCTCTGAAATTTAAATTCCCAATTGTGTCTGAACAGCATGGCTGGGGCCTGGGAGGAGAGAACAGAGCAGGTTACCCTGTGGTTTGTAAGTGGCCGCTTGTCCAAGAGAAACTTCATGGGGGCAGAGTAAAGGACTTTCATGAAGGGCTTTGAAACACTGAAACACACTGAAGGTTTTCTTTTTCCTTCCTTCCTTCCCTCTTTCACCTCTTTCTTTCTCCCTCCCCTCTTTTTTTTGTTTTTTGTTTGTTTTTTTTTTTTTTTGGTTTTTTTTTTTTTGTTTTATGAGACAGATGTTCATGTAGCCCAGGCTGACATCAAATTTGTTATGTAGTCAAGGGTGGACTTGAACTTCTTCTTCTTTTTTTTTTTTTTGTTTTAAAATTTATTTATTTATTCACTTTACATCCCAATTGTAGCCCCTCCCTCCTCTCTCCCGGTCTGGCTCTCCCTCCCTCTTTCCCATATTCTTCATGCCCTGCCTCTCACAAAAGGCCCCCAACCCATCCTAGCATGTCAAGTTGCATCAGGATGGACCACATCCTCTTGCATGGTGGCCTGGCAAGTCAACCCCACCAGGGTGAAGTGATCAAAAAGCAGGCAACAGATTCCATATCAGAGACAGACCCTGTTCCCCTTACCAGTGGACCCACGTGAAAATCAAGCTGTCTGTTGACTATATGTGTGTAGGGGGTCTAGGTCCAGTTCAAGCATGGTTCTTGGTTGGTGCTTCAGTGTCCACAAGCCCCGCCCCCCCGGGCCTAGGTTAGTTGGCTCTGTTGGTCTTACTGTGGAGCTCCTGTTGTTTCCCCAACTCTTCCCCAAGTCTCCTTGTGATCTACCTAATGTTTGGCTGAGTGTGAGCATCTGTTTCTGTCTGAGCCACTGCTCAGAGAACAGCTATGCTGGGCTCCAGTCTGCAAGCATAGCAGAGTGCTGTTAAGAGTTGGACTTCTAACTCTGGTGCCCGATATTTGACCACGTCCCCTGCATGGGGAGACCTGGTGGCACTCAGAGGAAGGACAGCAGGCTACCAAGAAGAGACCTGATACTCTATGAGCATATACAGGGGGAGGAAGTCCTCCTCAGTCACAGTCATAGGGGAGGGGAGTTAGGGGAAAATGGGAGGGAGGGAGGAATGGGAAGATACAAGGGGTGGGATAACCATTGAGTTGTAATATGAATAAATTAATAAAAGATAAAAAAAGAGACTTCTGGTGGGAATGCAAACTTGTACAACCACTTTGGAAATCTATCTGGCAATATATCAGAAAACTGGGACTAGAGCTTCCTCAAGACCCAGCTATTCCACTCCTTGGAATATACCCAGAAGATGCTCCACCACACACGAAGGACATATGCTCAACCATGCTCATAGCGGCCTTTTCCATGATAGCCAGAACATGGAAACAGCCTAAATGTCCCTCAGTCAAGGAATGGATAAAGAAACTGTGGTACATTTACACTATGGAATACCACTTAGCTATAAAAACAAGGAAATCCTGAAATTTGTTGACAGATGGATGGAACTAGAAACAATCGTATTGAATGAGTTAACCCAGAAGCAGAATGACTCACATGGTATATACTCACTTATAATTGGACACTAGCCCAAGAGGCATGTCCCACAAAAGTCTTCACTTACCAGGAGATAGGGATAGATGTGAGAGCATCCTATTGGGACTCTAGGTAAGAGAAGAATGGGAGAATGGGGAAATAGAAGGGCCGAGAGGGTCATAGAAACCTACAAGAAGAACGTCAAGATGGGCAGATGTGGGCCCAGGGGTTCTGCTCAAACTACTGCACCAACCAAGGACAATACGTGCAGTAAGCATCAAACCCCTACTCAGATCTAGCCAATGGACAGGACATTCTCCACAGTTGAGTGTAGAGTAGGGACTGACTCTGACATAAACTCTGGTGCCCTATATTTAACCACCTCCCCTTGGTGGGGAGGCCTGATGTAATTCAGAGAAAGAATAAGCAGGCTACCAAGATGAGACTTGATAGCCTGTGATCATATAGTGGGAGAGCAGTTTACCCCTTGGTTACAGACATAGGTGACAGGAATAGGGTAAAAGTGGGAGTGAGGGAGGAATGGGAGGATACAGGGGATGGGGTAACAATTGAGATGTACTCTGAAAAAAATTAATTAAATAAATTAAAAAAAAAAAGAGTTGGACTTGAACTTCTGATCCTCCTGCCTCTACATGCCAACATACTTTGTTTTGATCAAACCCAGGATACTATAGGTTAGTTAAGTGCTCTTTTAACTAAGCTAGCGGTGCTATACCCTCCCCCCTTTCTCTTCCTTGTTTGTCGTGATGGGATTCATCCAAGGATCTTGTACATCTTAGAGAAGGAATCTGCCATGGAGTTGTGTTCCCATAGCCTTTAGAGTTTTTTTTTTTTTCTTTTGAGAAAGGGTCTTGCTAAGTTACCCCATTTGTCCCTGAATGTTCTCTATAGGCCAGGCAGACCTTGAACTTGTGGTCCTTCTGCCTCAGCCTCATGGTGGCTAAAATACAAGCTCACATTACTAAGCCTGGCTTCAGTGTTTTCTTTATGGCTTAGTGCTTTAATTATGTGGGCAATGCATGATTCTAAAGCCCCTGCAGCACGGGATGACATGATAATGCCCATTATAAAGCTTTGCAAACTGAGGTCTACACTGTAGGAAGCATGCAGGATTTATATGTTTCTTCCTGGAGAGTGCATCATGAAGGAAAATTACAGAGTTGGCTTTCTGAGTTTTGAGATCCTCAGAGGAGGACAACATGTATCTGAGAGTCCCTTGCCACCTCAAATTGATTGCATTACTGAAGAAACCACTGAGAGAAAGAAGTCCAGGACATGGGCTGTATTTTCTGCAGAGGCTTTCAAAGGGCATTTGATAAAGTGTCCGGGAGAGTTCTCACATGAAAGCGAGGATTTATGAATTACAGAACGAAAAGACGGCACTTGAAAAGGAGGCGGGGGCGAAGGAGCCAGCAGCTTGATGAGTTGCCTCGACAGACAGCTCAAAACAGAGCCCAGCATGGCTGCTTTAAGGAGCTGACTCTCAGAAGCAGCTCTGCACTCTCCCATAAGTCACGAGGAAGGAGCCAAAGCTCTTCGTCACGAGAAAGTTCTTTGCTTCATCCAGAATTCAACCGGCAAAGAGGGGCCACGGGGATTGGAGGGTTCTGCACCTATATGGCCTGGTCGAGGACAGTGTGTAGAGCTACCCAATGTTCTTCCACTCACAACCTGTCTTGGCAGCTTTGGGGACTTTGTCCAGGGTCAGTTGACTTCTGCAATGTGTACACACAAATAGGTAGGTGTAATGACTGATCAGTGCTCTGTTTATCTAGGAATATTTAGCTCTTAGAACTGGGCATCTTCTTATATAAGGTTACATGGTCTATTCTCAGAATTTAAAATATGAGCAGGTTTCAGGTAGGACAGATACGTATTGTCTCTTGGTCAACTCCTTCAGTGTCAGGACTATGACCTTGCCTGCAGTTTGACCTATTAAATCATCATTATAAAAGTTAAAAATGGTTTAAGAATCCATGAGTGAGGTATGACTTAATTCCTATGATCAAATCAGATCATTATTATGAACTCTAAATGGAAATCTCAGGGAAACAAGGACACATTAGGGAAATATATTCTTTCCTCCTATTCTTACATTTATTGTCAGAGGCTGTAGAAACCACCAGAAGTGAACAATGCCTTGAATATAAAAGGTGGCCCATTAAAAAGTTACAGCTTTGTTATTTTTACTAACATATTTGAAGTGTACAAAAATGGCTTTCCTAGTGGTACTTTCTTTCTTTCTCTTTTCTTTCTTTGTAGACTCTCCACTAGAGAATATGCGTTCTTGGCCAGGTATTCAGTACCAGGTATGCATTATCTCCTTTGGAGTGGACCTTAATTCCAGTCAGACAGCAACGGGTCACCCCTATCACACGTAGACCACCATTCCACACACTGTCATGATGGTTGCTATTGTAGTTTTCAGGATTTACAACTGGGCAAGACTGTTGGCAATTTTATTCTGCAAGTCGACTGCACAACACCTCCTAGTACTGTGCATGTTTATATTGTTTTGTATGTACTTGGTCCACATTCACCTCTACATCCGTCTCTCTTGTTCTTTCTTTGTTTTGCTTCCCTCTTCCTTCCAAATCATCCCATTTTTATTAATAGATACTGCTATTCCTGCTTTCATACATCTTGTATGGCCTCAGTGACCTTGCTGTATAATAGATCTCAGCCGGCATAAGGAAGGCACCATCTGCTCCCCTCCATAGAAGAAAGTTGTACAAGGAGGGGTCTGTAGTGTCTGAGCTAGGACTATAAAGCAAGCATACAGACAGACCCCTTGATCCTTCAGCTTTCATCTTTTTCACTGTAGTGCCAAAGCAATATGTATTCGAGAAGAGTCTTACTTGGACTTTTGAATGTTGACCTTTTAAAAAAAATACATTTTATTAATTTATTCATATTACATCTCAATTGTTATCCCATCCCTTGTATCCTCCCATTCCTCCCTCCCTCCCAATTTCTCCTTACTCCCCTCCCCTATGACTGTTCCTGAGGGGGACCTCCTCCCCCTGTATATGCTCATAGGGTATCAAGTCTCTTCTTGGTAGCCTGCTGTCCTTCCTCTGAGTGCCACCAGGTCTCCCCATCCAGGGGATGTGGGAATGTTGACTTTTTCCAGGTGATCCATACATAGTACCATATCCTTACAACTCTGGGCAGCTGCAGCCCAGTTTACTGTAGCCAACAGTCAGTTACATGAGGCAGCCAGCTAATAGCCTATAGTAGACTGTGTTTGTGAGCTACTACCTTGGGCTGGTTAGATATGTAAAGTGCCTTTGAGTGACAACACTTTCTGTTGGTGATAGGCCATCACCCCTCTGTCGGTTGAGGAGTACCTGCTCTCCCGGTGCTGCCAGAGCACTCGTATTACACTTGTCTCCATGGGTGATGCTGCCTGGTGAGGGAAACTACCACGATCCAGGACCTGCTATGTGCAGTTATGGCTTCCTCTCCCTGTAGGATCCCTTTCTGAGAATGTGTCAATCACTCTTTCTGTCTCCTCCCATATGTGTCTCCAGGAGGAGCTGGAACACCTGCTTCTACTTCTAATTAGCAAATGGGTTTTCCTGTCATGCTACCAAGGCATTTCCCCCAATGCCTCAGAACCCTGCAGGGTGCATAACTAATGGCAGCTCAGCCCTGCTGTATCTTTTGCCCCGTTTTCACAGGCCCCATGAAACTTCACACTTAGAAAGTTAATGAAGAGGAAAACAAGCCAGTAGTCAGTATTTTCCCACGGCCTGTGCTTCAGCTCTGCCTCCAGGTTCCTGTCTTGAGTTCCTGCCCTGAGTTCCCTCCGTGGTGGGCTATAACATGTCAACTCTCCAAGCCGTTTTTTGGCCATGGTGGTTTATTACAACAATAGAAAACAAACTAAGACAGGGTGGTTCTCAGGCCAGTCTTGAGCTCTGATTTCTGAGTTATATTTCTGAGTCTTCAACATTGGACTGAACATTTCGTCCACAGTCTGCAGTGACTCGGTGTCATTTTCCCAGGGACTCATTGGGCTGTCCCTGTTCCTGGCACGGGCACCGAGATCTTCCCATTAGAAGATGTTACATTCACCTCAGATTTGCACTCCCGTTCATCCCGCAATTCCAGAGAATTACCTCTTCCTGCAATTTCTAAAATTTCACTTTTTTTGCAATACAGTCTATATTACAGTTTCTTCCCTGAAGCTCAGCTTTTAGAATTTAAAGAATATTGCACGTTGCCTTCTGGTAGCTCTATTTCTTTTTGGTAAATATGTTGAATTTGATGTAATTTAGAAATCGAATTCAATCTTCATCTTATATTTGCATGAGGGTGATGGGGACATGCATATTTAGTTTTCTTAAAGTGTCAATATGTTAATCTTTCTTTAAAGTCCTAAACAATGCCTTTAGACAGAAATATACTTGGAAGCATCAATGCTTCAAAGAAAAATAATGTATTCTCTTCATAGTGACTAAATAGTGTGTGAAAAATTATTTCTCGTGATCAATGAATAGACCTAACTGACATTTAATTCTGCCTTACCAATCCACAAACACATGGACAAAGTCAAGATTTGTCAGAGACTATTATTATTATTTAAAAATTTGCTCAATATCTTATTAAACCAAATATATGTGGGTTCCGAAGTCCTTGTTCTGCTGTGGGGATCATCCCAAGGTTTATATACAACTTATTTTCTTTTAGACCATTCTGGATAATATACCCAGGGTCTTATGCATGCTAAGTTACCACCACCACCCCTCCACTGAGATATAAGCCCAGACCTCACAACTGGTTTTAATTTCCATTTTTTGAAAAATTTTGGAGTTCCTCAGCTCCAGCGAGAAGACACTTAGAAGTAAAATATCCTGAGGGCATCAGTCCACTGAGACCAAAGTCAGGACAGTAAACTTTTGTCTCAGAAGGGTGGCAGCAGGCTCTGCTGGGTCCTCAATGAAGCCCATTCTCTGTCGCCCACTTGAGATACGGGTGAGGATCCTGGACATCACCAGTGACACAGATATGGCATCTCACTCATTTCATAGCTAGCTTCACGTTCTCAACCTTGAGTGAGTTTTCAAAACATGTTCATAATGATTTCCCTCATGTGGTCAACTTCTTATTTTTGTGTGCAAACAATTTGCAAACATGCAAGCATGCATAAACACACACATGTACACATATAAACACAGGCAAACTTTTGTTGATACACAGACACACACACAGACACGCGCGCGCGCATGCACACACACACACACACACACACACACACACACACACACACACAGTATCTGTCTGCTTGTTCCTCTTCAAGGCCCCTCTTTTTTTTAACACTGTGCTGAGGAGTCTAGCAAGGAGAAGAGGACCTAATGACCCTCTGGGCGATGCTCTATGGGACAGGCTTATCTTACCAGGCACAATCTCCACATTATAAATTTAAAAGTTAGTCCCTGAGCTGAGATTTCCTCTGTGACCCTCCTTAGGCAACCAGTGCTCACCTGGACACTTTACCCAGCAGCAGTTGGAAACTCTTGTTTTTTTTTTTTTTTTTTTTCCTCCTCACAGTTCAGTTCCAAATGCAGAATTGCTTCACTCTACACATAAGCCCCATTTTATTTCTAAGGAATTGTGCTTTTAAGGTATGCTTTTCGTTGATATGTCTGCCTCTGCAGTGACTGGCTGTGGTCCTGCATCTCCCTATCTCTCACTAGGTGAGGTGGAGGTATTTCTTTAAGCCTCACTGTCCTTACTTGTTATGAGTAGCCAAGAAAACCTTGTATTTGTCTAACTCAGAGTCTAAGAATTCCAAAGCAGGGCAAATAACAGACACGCAGAAGCAGCTGATATTGATATTAAGTTAGCTAATGCAGCATCTTATTGTCCCGGTGCTTGTTTGTCTTCCTTCCTCAATATTCCAGCCTGCTAGTTCATTCCATCCTCCAGGGAAATGTGTGTGCGTGCGTATGTGTGTGTGCGCGCGCGCGTGTGTGTGCGTGCGTGTGTATGTGTATGCGTGCATGTGTGTGCGCGCGCGCGTGTGTGCGTGTGTGTGTGTGTGTGTGTGTGTGTGTGTGTGTGTGTGTAGGCCAGAGGAGAACGTTGTCTGTGCCCTACTCTCTGCCTTATGCTCTTTGAGACAGAGCGTCTTGTCAAACCTGGACCTAGCTACACTGGTGTCTAGTGAGGCCTAAGACCCTCTTGTCTTTGCTCCTATCACACCAGTGTTACAGGTGTGGGCGTGGCCATGCTTCGCTTCTTACATGAGTGTTCATGACCCAAGCTCAGATCATTATTGCTTGCCCAGAGAGTGCCCTTACTGAACCGTCAAGAGACACTTTTACATGGCCAAAGGAGGGCCATGTCTGTAGCTCCTTGCAAGGCTTGTGGACTTAGCCGGCGTCTAGAAGGATGGTGATCATTATGGTCTGCATGCAGCATCACAGACGGCAGGCCTCGGTTCCCTGGGCAGAGTTGGATCAGAAGCAATAATGAGATAAGAACAAATTCTAGATGAGAGCTTGGCAGGGGACAGAGGAAAGCTCTTGGAACTCCGTGTCCTGAGCTTCCTGAATAAGAAAAGCTCTTCGAACTCCGCGTCCTGAGCTTTCTGAATATGAGGCTGCAGGCTGGGCGAGGCTGCTTGTCACAGAAGCTGAAGTCACCAGGGCTCCTCCGAGGCACCTCCCGGGTTCCGTGCCCTGAAATGCTGGGGTGCGCTGAGTGAATGTCAGTCCAATCACAGTCATTTCCATGAACTACTTAAGATTGATGTCTAATTAGCATGCAGCTCAGAGACAATTATGTGTATCATCAAACATGTGTCAGGGAATCTTTGTTGCTCATTTTATCTGACTAAGACGCAAACTGCTGCGCTGTTAGTCGCGTAGGCTGGTAGACAGTCTTTTTTTTTTTTTTTTTTTTTTTTTTTTTTTTTTTTTTATGTTTGTTGGCCCCTTAGGATGGTGGTTTTCACACTGGCTTTCTTCATGTCTCCCTGACCAATCACATACAGTTTTTGTTAGTTCAGAGTTCTGACTTCTCTTTGTGGGCCCATCGGACGCTTCTGTTTCCCTTTGGTTGTGGCCTATAATTTACCTGTCATAAGAAAAATGACACCACTCTGAAGGCAGAATTAGGAAGTTTTTCTCTTTTGGCTTTTCAGTACTTTATGGGTCTTTGCTAGGTACTGGGATTTCACAGCATGTCCTCAATCTGTCCACCCACCTTACAGGAGAGACTGAAACCATGACAACAGTGAGATGGACCATGCTGTAACTAGGGCCGCTTACATATAGGCACCTCGTGCATTCTCGTTAAATCTCACTCTCAGGTTTGGACCCTAAAGGTGGCATGGGGAGTCACTGGATCTTTTTTTCTCCCAATGTGACCACACTGAATAAATATTTTTCTGTTTTTCAATATTAACTTGGCTCTTTGAAGCCAGTGGTTGGCCCCTGTTAATGGACAGGAGCACAGGTGTGACTTTTGTGATACTAGGTTCTTTTGTTGCATTTTCAAACAAATTTGCTTAGCTTGAGTCTCTTCTATCCTTTTTCTCTCACTTTCATCCTTGTCCCCTTTTCTTTTTATTATTTTTTTTATGTGAATTGATGTTTTCTTGCACATGTGTCTGTATGAAGGTATTGGCTATCCTGGACCTGGAGTTATAGGCAGTTGTGAGCTGCCAGGTAGGTGCTGGGAATTGAACCCAAGACTTTCAGAAGAACAGCTAGTGCTCTTAACCTCTGAGCCATCTCTTCATTTCCAGTCTTTGCCCCTTTTCTAACTAGTAGTGATTTCCCTCCATTTTCATGTCACATATAAAACAGAGGACTCGATGGGTGTGGGGGTGTAATCCTAGCACAGGCAGAGACAGATGGATCTCTATGAGTTCAAGGCCAGCCTCGTCTACAAAACCAGTCTAGGACAGCCAGGGCTACACAGAGAATCTCTGTCTTGAGAAAACAAACAAACAAACAAACAAACAAACAAACAAACCACCACCACCACCAACCCCCAACCTCCAAAACAGAGGACTCTTAGGTGCAAGAGAAAATTTTGTTTATGTAGCACAGAAAGTGTTTCCAACTTTTTCAGAAGTCCTTAAAATATTGTAAAAAAAGTACCATTAAAATGGGTAAAAATGTAACATTTATAAAATTCCTGATTGTGTCATGGTTCTTCTTGCTATAGATAGTTTATTGTTTATATGTATAATAATATAAATGTATATGTAAAAAATAAAAAAAGAGAAAAAATAAATAAAATTTTGGTTAAAAAATGGGTTGAGTTTGAGTTGATGCATACATTAAACTTCAGCATGACATATGATCAAGCAATATTGATAGATAATAGTCTTCTAATACTTAGCCCTAGTCTTATATTGTTTCTACAAAAGGTCTGGAAAATTGACTTTTTTCTCCCCAAATTAGACTACTGTTTGGCTGTATCCCAAGACCTGGTGTGTGCATGTGTGTGTGTGCCATTTCTGTGTGTATGTGAGAATGTGTCATGCTTTTGAATACAAAGCTTTTCATAAGTAATTCAGCTTAAGACGAGAGCTGCTGTTTTAATGTTAATTGTAGCTCTATTCTTTGTCTATAGCTGTTGAAAGGTCACTTTGCAAGCATTCATCAATTCTGAGAAAGGCTGTTGCTCCCTTGCGATCCTTGGCGTGCAGGATGCCAGTTGAGGTGCACTCAGTGTCTCTCTGTTTACACAGCTGGTGGTTTTCTGTGATCCCTCTGTGGCCCCCCCCCCCCCCCCCCCCCCGCTCTGCTTCAGCTTTCAAAGTCAGGTTATTATACTGAGAAGGGTTACTTGAAAATTGGGAGGGGAGTCCAATGTTTTCGCCCTTTTCTCAGGACACAGCTTTGTACTCTGGTGCACTATAAATGAGATCAGTGATATCACAGAAGGTGCCTCAGGTCAGCCTTGCCTAGGCTTCTGTTTGGCCACACACCATGGTAGCTGTGGAGCCTGAGATGTGGGCAGCAGGTTACACTGAGTTCTCACCTAGTTCTTTACTCACTGCCTTCCACCCCCTCAGGGCTAAATGGAGCTCCTGCAGTCACGGAGTTTCCTCACTCAGCACGACAGGCCATGGACTGGGGGTGGGTGGGTAGGTCTCTATTTTTTTAGTGAAAACTTTAAATTTTTTTTCTTTAATTTTTGAAATTAAAATATAATTTCCCCTTTCTTTTTTTCTCTCCAGCTCTTCCCATACACATGCCTTCTTGCTTATTCTCAAATTCATGGCTTCTATTTCTTTAATTGTTACACACACACACACACACACACACACACACACACACACACACACATTTGAGTGCGCACATTCACATGTGATTGCTTCTAAATATAACCTGTTCAGCTAGTATAATGTTTTTAAGTTCATATAAAGTTATTTATAAGAATATATAAGTACATGATTTTGGACTGAACCACATGATATTAGATAATTGTTCTTCATGCCCCATCAACAAACTGTCTTCATGCAGCAGACAGAGATCATGATGGAAAACCACAACAGATCACAATGCATAGAAGAAGCAACGGTGTTGTGCCCAGCCCCAACAGTCAAATCTGCAACGCAGCTCCTCCACCTAAATCTCTGGAAGGAGGGCAGAAAGACTGCAAGAGCTGGAGGAACAGGAAGTCTGTTGTGAGGTTTTGCCTTCGAGAAATGCCAGAGAAGCCACACTCAAGACATGCATTACTAATGCATAATAGAATGAATAAGTGAGGCAGTCATTGCAGTTAATAGGAGTCATTTATTTGAAGCTTGTATTTACTGATTATACTGTGATACACAAAGGGTCCTCCAGATCCTAGCATGTTATATACACTGAAGCTCTAAATCCTACTGCCTAAGAGTCTGAGAACATCTGGCAACAGGACTTTAAATGGATGATTAAGGCAAAGTGAACATGCCAGGGTAAACAACATACTTGCTGTTCTTTTCAGAAGAGGGACCAGGACACCCAGAGACTCCAGGAATGTAGGGAGAGCAGCCAGAGCAGCCGAAAGAGGTCTCAGGGAAAAATGACACTACTGCACTTTGGTCTTGGACTCCCGGCTTCCAGATTTATAAGAAAACAAACAGCTCTTATTTAAGTCACTTAGTATGTGCTGTTTGTCTGCAGCAGCCCTGGCACACTAATACATAATGTGTGCTAAACTGCTTGCATGTATTACCTTGTTAAATTCTTACACTGCCTCCGTGTTATGCAACTCACACCCAATCATACAAGGAACGTGAAATTAGAGAGGCTAGTTATCCTGCCCAGCATCATGCATAAAATATGTCCCCGAAGGAGATTGGCAGCAGCATTGCCTTCATTTAAGGTGTGTTCTTTTGATCACAACATACTATAGCGTTTCCTGTAAGATGCTTAACACCTACGCAAAGGATCATAAAAACAGTTACACATTGCAATAGTACAATATTTCGGATCAGAGAGTTGATGAAAACAATGTACTTTAGTCTCACCTCTTTCTCATTACCTTTTTAATGTACTAATGAAGCAGGATAGGAAGGCAGGGGAAATCAGGGAGGTGTGGCAGGAAAGGCTTTCTAGCGTTTGTTTCCTGCAGCCACAAACTTCAGCATGGCTGGTCAAATCCAAATCACCCCCCAGAGACTGCTCTCTTTTCTCTAAAGACATTGTGAACATGGATGTGAAAAATAATAAATTCACTACATTTGCTTTGAGCCATAATACTTGTGACTTTTGATTTTGGCCATATTAATACTTTTCTTTTATCCCTAAACTTGAAGAATGCACCTCAGGGGAACACCTTACAATTTCATTTACAAAGGAACGTCCTTTAAGATGAAGAAAATAAACTAGCTGACAGTTTCTCCTCGTTAAAAATTTAAAATTTATTATTCTCTCATATATTATATCCCAACTGTTGTTTTCCCATCCTCCTTTTCTGTCAGTCCTTCCTTCTGCCCCGCCACCTCCCCGGCTCAAACCACTCCTATTAAGAAAAGATAGTCCTCCTGGAGATATCAGCTGAGCATGGCATATCAACTTCCAGTAAGATTAGGCTGGACAAGGCAGCCCAGTAGTATTCCAAAAACAGGCAAAAGACTCAGAGACAACCCCTGTTCCCAGTAGGAGTCCCACAGGACCAAGCTATAGGACTATAACATATATGCAAAGGCCAGTCCTTGATTGCTGGTGCAGTCCCTGTCAAACCTTGTGGGCCCAGGTTAGTTGATTCTGTGGGTTTCCTTGTGGTAAAGTTTATTTACACTTGAAATTTTATCTTAGCTTTGAAGATGAACATAATTACATTGTCTGAACAAGTGTAACTTCAAAAACCTCAGTCACCACTATTGATATCACGGAAGACTCTCAGGTCTGAATCTCTTCCTCATGAGAAACCTGTGCCCATGTCCTGAAAGCACGCTATTGTCTTTTTGTTGGAGGTCTTTCTGTTTCTGTTTATCTTTGTCTGTTTTTTGCCTCGGCCTCTGGATTCCCTTGCTTAAATCTGAAGCATGCCCTATCTGTTATCTCTACTAAGTAAACTGACTCTGACTATTGTTTCATCCTAACTTCTTCACTGATGCAGAGTTGAGGATCTGGCCTTTTCTGCGAGGACATCCCTAGGAGAGGATCCAGTTCTGCGACTTTTCTTATTATTTCAGATCCTGTAGCAGGTAAATGGAAGCACAGACATTGACCCTGGAATGTTTGATAGAGCCCAACTTGTCAAATGTGTTTTTTATGGAATCTTTATAGACTTATGCTGGACCAAATAATATATGGAGATTCAGAAAATCCACAGGCAGCCAAAAGAATACTTTTTCAAACCCCACTTCTGTGCCTTCTCTGTAGAATCCAGTGGTTTCCTCAGGCATAGCCTCCTAGTTTGAGGGTCACCACCAGAACTTGATTTGAAAGAAAACCCGGAGGCATCACTGAATCCCCAACTGTTCCCAACTGCTCAGCTCTTAACTGCCGAGCCATCAGTCCAGCCTCCGGGCGCATCATTTTGAGCCGTGATAAACTCCTAGGGCTGTATCCTCTGTTCAGGGTCCAGCTCAGGCTGGTACATGGTAACACCCCTGTTTTGAATCCCAGGGGATGGTGGCTCAATTGCTGCCTCCCACAGGGGGTGACCTCCTGAAGTGTCAGAAAGGCGAGGAAGTTTTGTGGATGGAAACTTCTGGAGTCACTGAGTGAGACTCAGGAGTGTGGGATCTGTAAAATTCAGGGGAAGTCTTAGGAAACGTTGTCTTTGGACCTTCTTCGGGGCCGGGAACCATGTTGCTGGAAAGCAGAATTCCACACTGCAGGGAATAATTCTAATGATCGGCTACTGGTACGTTTATGCCCATTGAGCCTGGCAGGTAGCTATCCTTTTGGACTCCAGCTGAGAAAATGGTCATGAATTCACGCGAAACCTCCAAGGTTAAATTTTAAGAGGATTCTTTTGAGTTTTCCGAAGCCTGAGTGATACCAATGTTAACTTCTATTTTGAAGAAAGAAGATCTCTGTCTAGGGACTAAGGAACACTCTCCTTGAACCTAGCTTGGTTACAGGTAAAACCAGTGGGATTATGCAAACCAGAGGAGGATGCCAGCCCCTAGGAAGGAGCAGCTGTTGGTTGGCTGGGGTTACAAGTGAGATGCAATGTCTCCCAGAAAGCTGGGGTGGATTTTAGTTGAAGTTTCAACATGAATTCAGGAAGGTAAAAGCATCCTTTGTTCTTTGTTCTGTAGCTTGTTAACCTACTAACCTCTTCTATATCTCCTTCTGTTTTCCACCCTTGTAATTAAGCTTAGACATCACAGAATTTCTCTCATATTGAGATAAAACCTTCAGTTCCCACTTGTTCCTTTATTTTCATAAGTTCCTTATCCTCTTGAAGGTTTCTGAGGAATTCACAGAGATTTTAGAGTTTAAGGGCCACTAAATAGCATGGATTCCTTTCATTCAAGCTTACAACAAAAGTAGAAAAGAGATGGAAATCAACAGCCCTGCTAAACTGTCATCAAAGACGTATACTGTGGGTGTTCCAATGGGTTACCTCAGTTTTGAACTACACTGTCCCCTTCCAACCTCGGCAAGGGCAGAGCTGATCCCAAGATAGTGGTGTCTTGACTGGAGCTGGGTCGGAAACCTGTTATTCAGGATAAGATGTTAGGAAAGCCAAGGCGTCACCTAGGAATTTAATGTGAGGAAGCCTGGCTGCTTCTTCTATCCGAGACCACTTTAGATTTTTTTCCTTCAGGAATAGAGTGATAGAAAAGATCCCGTTGAGCTCTGCTTGAATACCAAGGAAAAATAGGGGTGAAGGCTGACGTGAGGGAGAATTTTCAGGTGTCTACTTAGAACTATGAAGTTATTACTTTTTTACTTTGTGTGTGTATGTGTGTGTGTGTCCTTATACTTAGACGTGTGGAATACGTAGATACACGTGGAAGCCAGAGGTGACACTGGGTTTCTTTCTCAGTCACTCTCGATATTAATTCTTTCTAATGTGTGCTTTTTGTTAACACTTTTACTTAATCTTTGATACAGAGTCTCTCACTCAACCTGGAGCTCACCAGTTTGCCTATACTAAGCGCTGTTGAGCCCTGGGGATTCTTCCTATTTCTGCCTTTCCAGTGCTGTGATTACAACCACACTTGGCTTTTTCATGGGTTCTTGGAATCTGAACTTAGGTCCTCAAATTGCACAGAAAACCCTTTACAGACCAAGCCATCACCCTAGCCCCAGAACTGCATAGCTTTAAAAAAATTTTTTTTTACTAATTTATTCATATTACATCTCGATTGTTAGCCCTTCCCCTGTTTCCTCCCATTCCTCCCTCCCTCCCACTTCCCCCTTCTCCCCTCCCCTATGTCTGTGATTGAGGGAGACCTCCTCCCCTATATATGCCCTTAGAATATCGAGTCTCTTCTTGGTAACTTGCTATCCTTCCTCTGAGTGCCGCCAGGCCTCCCCATCCAGGGGACATAGTCAGAAAACAGAACTACATATCTTAGTTACAAGCATGGGTAGACATGGGGATGGAGGAAGACCTGTGATTTCCAAATCTTTCAATACTGGAGACCTCGCATGAAAGGGAAATGTATGCATGTGCACCACATGGGTGCAGTGCCAGAGGAGGCCAGAAGAGGGGATTTGATGCCTTGAACCTGGAGCTGCCATGTGGGCGCTGGGAATAGAACTGATGTCTTATGTGAGATCAACACGTGCTCTCATTTTACTTTTTAAAAAACACGTTTTCAGTCTGCTACTGAATTCACTGTACTCAGACACTAAGAGTTGACCATAAACTTGGTTAAAGCCACACATTAAAAATTTAGTTTTCTAGAAGGGAGTCTCACCGTAGAACAAACTTTTTCTTTTGTCTGAAACAGGGTTTCATTTAAAAAAAAATCTTAAGCATAGGCCATATGCCCACCAGTAGATGGTCAAGAGGAAACACACTTAACAGCTTCTTTTGAGGTTTCTTGTCTGACAATGACATTTCAGGGCTTTTTGTTTGTTTGCAGGCAGAGGCGACAGCCAAACTCTGCCAAGACAGGGTAAGCAAGTCCTCAATAGTTCCTGCCTCACAAATATGTCTGTCTGATATACTGGGCCAGAAGGCTGAAGATGATATTCAAATGTTATAGAGAGTTTTGGGAGACAGTTCAGGCAGAAAACTGTCTCTGTCATTTTTGTTTTTCATTTTGGCAGCTGCTAACCTACACTTCCTGTTTACTCAGGTAATTAATTTTATTCCTTCTCAAGTCTCTGATGAGTTTGAAGGCCAAATAGTTTAGTTTTACTATTAAGCTTAGTTGTTTAGGGGTTAAGAGGCTTTTAAGGTCTAGATAGATGTTTTACGTTGATATAGATGAGATATGATAGATATTGATTCACATTCAGAATTTTAGACTCACCAAGATAAGAAAATGTTTTCTTCAAGGTTGCCAAATGCAAATAGCCAAAACACTATGAATGTATCATTAATATAATTCCTGATTATTTAGTGGTTTTACTTGCTGTATGTAGTTTATTTTATATATGTGTAATAATATAAATATACATGTAAAAAAGTGAAAAAAATAAATTTTTTAATTTTTTAAATCTATCTGTCTCTTTCTTTTTCTCTCTTACCCTACATGTACTTTGCATATACACTATGACTTCCAGCCCTATATTTTATGTGTGCAAACAAGTGGGTCTCTATGTGTATACCTGTCTTTTCTGCCTTTTCTTCAGCCTTTTCTTTCTGTTTCTTGTGCTTGTTTCTGTTTTATTTAATTTTATAGCAATTCTTTAGATACTTGTTTGTTTTCTAATGAGAGACAGGGGTGTGTATCCCAGTGAAGAGGAGATGGGGAAGAGCTGGGAGGTTTAGAGAGAAGGGAAACTGGAAATGAGTGTATTAAAAGAGGAAAAAATGTGTTTTCAATAATAAAAAAAAAAAATGCTCAAGTAGTATAACTGAAAACCTGAGTAGGGTTTTCTGGGGGACAATAGTTTTGGCCAACTTGGTTAGAGTAATCAGGTGAATGCCCTCCTGGCCTACAGTGTGGTGCATTTATGGGTAAATACAGCTGACCATAATCTGTCAGGTGCTTCTCAACTGATGAAAAGCCCTTGAACTTGAGTGCTCCACACTGTCCTGAGGTACTGCTCACGTTGGCTCCTCCTCTCTTCTTCCTCCTCTCCCCCTCCCTCCTTCTCCTTATTATTTTGATGGCAGGTACAGAGGTCAATTCTACCTTAGCTTTCATCTTCCTAAATGTGAGTTACAATTCTTCTGTACGTCGATGTTGATGTTGTTGACACTACTTTGGAATCAAGAGTAAATCTCTGAAAGAATTAGGCCACTCAAATGTGAAAGGAACATAAAATCAGCATCCAACTAGTTCATATATTTTTAACTTAAAATATAGACTAAGAATATGTACATATATATCTTGATTCTCTTTTAAATCATATATTTTGGTTACTAATTATTCAGTAAAATTAAATTTATTATGATCTAGAATAAGATTAATAAAACCTTAAGGCTATCTGCTTGATAAACTCATTTTAGAGATGTGAACATGTATAGAGAATCAGGGTCATTATTTTAAAACAAAGTTAATTTGCATATGCAAATGACCTTGATGTATTTCTCCTACCAGAGGTATTTAAGGAGTGCCAAGATTTCAAGAGAAGTGCTGTGGCAACCTTGTTGTCAATATGCAAGAATCCCAGCACAGTGGCACATCTTTGGCATGTCAGGGAAATGTTTGAACGTGGTGAATGAAATCTCCAGGAGGGTCATAAATCCTGGGCAACAAATTATACACTAACAGGTTCTTAGGGGAATTCAAATAAATCCTCACAACTGCTTAGCAGGTAATCTCCAGATCAGATTCCCATTTTTCTTAAGAGCAAAATAATATATGGCTTCTTACACTCTCCTAGTGAAATGCTATATATCAAATATATGAATTCAGTCGAAATATTGATCCTAAGCCAAAGTGAAACTAAAAGAAAGCTTAATGCATTTCACCTGAAAAGGGATGAGTGAGGGGTATGTGCATAGAGCATGCTCTATTGAGTGAAACCTCCTCGAGGAAAGGAATAGAAAAATCTAGGAGACTGAAGTTGTCTTGACATCACCAAGTTCAGGAAAAGCTGTTGAGTTAGCCACACAGTCATCCTGCTGAGCCGGTTGTCATGGTGATTTGTCCTTGTCATTTGTAGGACATACATGAGATCACAAGACAGGGAAATGTTGTAATGTGCGAATCATTTTAAGTGAGATTTACCCATTCCAAATTTTATAATTTAAAAATGTTGAGACCCTATCTAGTGTCTTTAAGGGGGAGATATTGCTATGATGGGTGATGATGTTGGAGAGTTCAGCAAGACAGCCTTTGGAGTGCAAATCACTAGATAAGACACCAACTGCATGATGGACTATTCAAGTAGTTGTTTAATTTCTCTAAGACTAAAGCTCAGGACAAGTGTAACAGAGAAAGGTATCGTCCTTTCTTCCTTATTTCCAAAAATTAATCAACTTTTGCTAAATCTCCTTGCAACATCTATTAACCTATAATGTCGGGGGAGGGTAAGCCCCTATAAGAAGCTTTAAAACAGCATCAGCATCAGCATCAGAGGCAGCAACAAGAACAAAGAGCCTTCAGTTTTTCTCAGAAGCACCTTTCTGAGGGCATTTGCTACCTCTTTGCATGTGTGTTGCACCTCGTGGGGGAAAGAGCTGGGTATCTCAAGGAAGCAGAGCTGGAAGGTAAAGCAGAAATTCTCTACTGTGAAATGCACACCAAACCAAAAGATTGGTAGGCTAGCAGTCATTCTTGTTTTTAACATCTGAAGACAGACAGCAGATCGTGTAACTACTCTCCTCTGGCTTGAGTTTCTACATGCGAGTCACCAGACTCCAGCATGCCAAATCTTGGGTAAACCAGAGTAGCTGTTCTAAACAGTCCAGTGTTTATTTATTTGGGGGAGGGGTTTATAAGACATGGCCATCACACAGAGCCTCTGGGTGCATAAATAATGCAAAAGTACAAAGCATTGAGAGACAGAAACAACAGAGGCCAGGCATGGAGCTCTAGTTCTCTAAACCAACAGACACCACTAATCAATACAGTGAATTACAAAGACGAATTGTGGAAAAATGCAAACGGAAATTTAATAGGACATAAAACATTTAGTTATTAAACAAAAGCTTTGCTGCCTCATCTTATGTGTAACAGTGGAATTCAGGGGACAGTGGGAGGCTGTTTCAACAGGTGACAGAGTAGTTGACTTGCAGGTTTTGTAAGGAAGGGGCAAGATTGGGAAAGCACTGACGAAGGTGTGCATGAGCACCACACTGAGAAAGGTGTGGGTGAGCACCAGCACTGAGGAAGGTGTGGGTGAGCACCAGCACTGAGGAAGGTGTGGGTGAGCACCAGCACTGAGGAAGGCGTGCATGAACACTAGCACTGAGGAAGGTGTGCGTGAGCACCAGCACTGAGGAAGGTGTGGGTGAGCACCAGCACTGAGGAAGGTGTGGGTGAGCATCTCCCTTGCGTTGATGGCGTTTATTTGGGTTGTATGTGTGGCTGGCAGCTCTGTGGTAAGTCTCCATAGACTCACGTGTGTGAAAGTTTGGCCCCCGGGGAGCGGTATAATTAGGCAGTGCAGCCTCGTTGGAGGAAGTGTGTCACTTTGCGGGCAGGCTTTGGGGTCTTCTCTGCCAAGCTCAGGCCGTGAAGGAAATCTCCGAAGGCAGAAAGCTGGTGGAGCTGGTAAGAGCACAGGGATCTTAAATTCCAGCAAGCGGCAGAATTTGGCAGCTTTGGTCATGTGGTTCTGGCTTTAAAGTAAAAAATAGAAGGCTGGGTCATGGAATCTCCCTCCATGGCTAAGCAAATCCCCTGAAGCCAGGTGTACAGCAGGGGCGTGCCTCACGGAGGCCCCGAGAGGTCATTATATGAAACTGCGAAGGTGAATCCTGGATTATCTCGGAGGTGCTTAGAGGTTATAGACGCCAGAGCCATAGGAAACCTGAGGAGGAAAACTGCTAACAGGAAGTGGAACTAGCCCAAGGAGAGGAAGTTTGCTGTAGTCAACAAAGCTGAAAGGAGTTGGAGATTTGAAGAGCGTTTTGATATCAGACATGGACATGCCGATGAGTTTGGCGATTGCTCAGCTGGGTTTTGTTTTTCGGCCTTGCTGTGGTCCAGTATTTCATCACTATCCTGCCCTTCCTTCATTTTGGAATGGTAAGGTAGATTCTATGCCATTATGCATTGGAAGCATGTGCTGCTTTTGTTTTTATTTTAATTTTACAGTTAGAGTGCATGAATCTCAAAAGAGACCTTGAACTTTGGAATCTTTTTTAAAAAAAGATTTATTTATTATTTATACAGTATTCATACCAGAAAAGGGGCCCAGAGTGCATTATAGATGGTTATGAACCACCATGTGGTTGCTGGGAATTGAACTCAGAACCTTTGGAACAACAGACAGTGTTCTTAACCTCTGAGCCATCTCTCCAGACCCAAACTTTGGAATCTTAAACATTGTTAGGATCATGATGGACTGGGAGTTTTGAAGTTGCAGTAAATGTGTTTAGTTAGTATCATACTATGGCTACAAGCCTGTGGGGGCCAGGGAGTATGAAATGTGGTGGTTCGAATAGCTATGGCCTCTGTGGACTCATGTGTTTGAATGTTTGGCCCACGGGGATTGGTATTATTGAGAGGTGTGGCCTTGTTCCTGCAGGTGTGGCCTTGTTCCTGCAGGTGTGGCCTTGTTCCTGCAGGTGTGGCCTTGTTCCTGCAGGTGTGGCCTTGTTCCTGCAGGTGTGGCCTTGTTCCTGCAGGTGTGGCCTTGTTGGAGGAAGCGTTTCGCTGTGGAGGTGGGCTTCGCCGTCTCCTGTGCTAAAGCTCTGCCCAGTGTGGCACACAGTCCCCTTCTCCTGCCAGAAGATCAAGGTGTAGAACTCTCAGGTTCTGCCTCAGCACTGTGTCTGCCTGCCTGCTGCCATACTTCTCGCTATGACGATAGTGGACTAACGCTCTGAGACGGTAAGCCACCCCAATGAAATGTGTTCATTTACAAGAGTTGTCTTGGTCATGGTGTCTCTTCTCAGCAAGATCACCCCAGCTAAGCCCAGCTCCTTTACTGTCCTTTTACTGTTTCTCTCAAGTTCGCCTTTGTGACTCATTCCAGGTGGATGTGGTTGACAATGCAGTTGGTGCCCTTCAAGATGGTTCCCAATGTCCTTTTCATCACAGCCCCGGTGTCTTTATGGTGTTCCTCTCCCATGGAGCAGGCCTGCATTGTTTGAGCAGCATGATACTGTATACATGTCATCATGTGATTTTTGCAGCTAGAACCTTAAAAAAAATTACTGGAGTCTCTGCATTGTTTTCTATTGCATCACTCATGAGAGAGAGAGAGACAGACAGACAGAGAGAGAGAGAGGGAGAGAGAGAGAGAGAGAGAGAGAGAGAGAGAGAGAGAGAGAGAGAGAGAGAGAGTGTTAAGACACTATGACTCACTGGCTTGTCACTAGTCTAGACTGGCTGGCCTGTGAACTCCAGTGATCTGCCTATCTCAGAACCCTCAGTACTAGATTACACACATGGGCCACCATGCCTGCTTTTTTTGGACAGATGTTCTAAGGATAAAACTCAGTTCCTTACTTGTAAGCTATGTCCCTGTTGTTTGCTTTCGTTTGTACCAACATGCATGCTATCACGGGATGCAAATACAGCCTGGTGATCAAGACAAAGGAATCCTAGAATGTCCAGTTGCCAGTGAATACTTTTGCTGAAAGCCCTTCAAGTAACACTTTTCCACAGAAAATGCTCAGACCCACCCAACTCAAGTATCACCTCAGAATGGGCACCACAGTGACGGCTTATGTGTCCTTCCTCATCACCAAGAAAGCCAGGTCTGATTTCCTTCCCTTTCTGTTCTCAGAGGAGCCACTCCCTGAATTACTAAGCAGAACTAATCACATGGAGTTTCAAGAAGGGCTGCATGTCCTGGGAGCCAGCTCTGCCTGATTCATATAGCATTTGCTTGGTCACAGGTGTCCTCCCAATTAAAACTAATAAATCCCAACTTGTTTAAATGACAGTGACTGTTGGGTTTTAGGTTTTGCTTCAAGGAAAACCCAGCATTTGAAAACCCAATTGACATTGTCTTGGAGGAAAAAAAAAAAAAAAAAAAAAAAGGGTTGGTGAAACACTGGTATCGGTACAGAGTCCTTCAGCAGGCAAGTCAGCTGGCCACTAAGGATTTCTGAGTGTGCCTGCATCTTACTCTGGTGGCCACATGGTCCTTTATTAAGGAAAGTTCTTATACAGAGTGTTCTATGGCAATGGCTACTTTTCTCCTATAGCTAAGAAGAATCGTGGTCATCCTCCTTCTCAACTGATGCTTCATGATCTTTGTCTCTCCTTAAAGCTCAAGTATTATTATATCATTAGATTACACATTCCCTAAAGAGCTTTTGGAAATACGTTTTGTTTGTTTCTTGTCAATGTCATGTCTGGCTACAGGTATCTTGATCAAGTTCTCCCCCTCTATTCTCCCTAGAACTCCCCAATACACCTTCTTGCCAATTCCATTTCCTCTTTTTATTTTATTTATTATTAGTTTTTAACCCACTGAGTCCAATTGATGCTGCCCATATGCACATGGATATGATGCTATCCACTGGGGCATAGAGAACCTACCAGTGGTCACTTTTTCAAAGAGCAGCAACCCTCATTTCCCCAGAAGCTATCTGCCAGTAAGCACCCTGCTTGGATGGGTGGGTGGGGAAACTAGAAGAACTTGGTATTTTCCTCCCTCATTCTGCAGGATCTTGTACCTTTGTTGTGCAGGTAACCACAACTGCTGTGAATGCCTAAAAGTAATGGTCATGCCATGCCCAGTGGACAGCATTCTGTGACACTTCTCCTCTTGTTTTTACATTCTTTCTCCCCTCTCTTCCAATAGGTTCTCTGAGCTTTGCAGGGTAGGGGAGAGCAGGGTTATAGCCACCCCATTCATGGCTGAGCCTCTCAGTTACTTGTTCTCAGCACTTTAAATGGTTAGGCGTCTGTCCATTACAACTATTGACTGCAACAATAACCTCTGACCAAGGCTGAGAGCAGCACAAGTCTATGGCCATGAACACAGATATTTGGAAGGCAGTTTGACAACATAACTTTTAAGCAAAACAACAGCAGATATCCCCTAGAGTTTTGTAAATAGGAGCTGATCACTACTCTTCTTTCCAAGAGGACTCCTTAGTTAATTTTTGTACATTCAAAATGGGAATTTTTCAAAACACACTGGTTGCTTTGTCCCTGGAATTCCTCCTATTTTCCTCTTCCATGTTCCACAGGACTTCCATCATATTCCATCACTCTGTTTGACACACTGGTCCTGTCTCTCCAGAAAGTCCATCAAGCAGCTCCAGGCAACAATCTTTCACTGTTATACCCTCTCCAATCCATGGAACTAACTCATGGCTTACTCTGTGTAAAAACATCTTGATATTCTTCACCACCTTCCTCTTTCCTTCTACCTTAATCTTTAATTCTTTGATCAGTTACTGTCACTATTCTCTCTCCATCTTTATGAACCTATTATTTCCATCATTGCCTTGTTATAAAGGACAACTCTCCAGCCTGGGTCTCTTCATCTGACTTGACAACAATGTTTTCAACTATCTCAAACATGGCCCATAGTATTGCCAAGAATGAGTTGATTCTGTGGGTGTCTTAGAACATTGCTGTCTTAATTCTCTCTTTTGAAAGCTCAGTATAGAGAGGCATAAATAGGGTGACCTTTTAAGACCCAAGATCACTGCTTGACTGAACACCCAGTAATGGCTGTCTGCTTCACTCAGAGCAGAAATCACAAGTTCTTTCAGGGGATTAAAATTATTTATGACTTGCTCTGTACACACCTCCACTCCATTGGTCATATCTACCTTCATCTTAGGTTTTTTAATCTCATACTTTTGACCAACAGGTCAGGAACAAAACTGGAGTGTGATATTGTCAATACTATTCCTTTCACGAGTCTGGTCAAGTCTTATGCTCTTAGTGAGGGATCCCTTACCTGTCCCAGTGACGTGGCAACTCCTTGCTCCTCCTTACATCTCCCTTTCCTTCCTTAATTACCATTTTTTATTTTTTCTTTAACTCTGTTTGCTTTAACTATACCAAATTACTTGTTTACTATAATTATGCTTTATTTTATTTTAATTTTTTGAGATGGGGTTTCATGTACCCCAGGCTATCTGCAGACTTACTACAAAGCTGAGAAAGGTCTCAAACTTCTAGTGTTAATTTCCTTTCCCTTCAGAGGGCTGGGATAACAGGTATGCACCAGCTTGCTCAGTGTAGGTGGTGCTGGGGATTGAACTTAGTTCCTTATGCATACTAGGAAAACATTCCATGGGCTCAGCTTTCTTCTTGTCCCAGCAAATGCTTTATTTTACTTTTAACTTATCCTGAAATATTGATTACATATGGGTAAATGCCACACCTGCCTCATCAACCACTCATTCTTACCCAGCTTATAGAAGTGGCCAGAAACAAAAGGTGTTTAGAAACAAAAATTGGTTTTACATGGAGACCCATGTTACCCACCGAAGTAAAAATGTCAAGAGAAAAAGCAAGCATATGTTGATATGTGGAATTGAGCTTTGCCTATGTAGAAAACATATGTCATGTTTATCTTCTTGAGGGAATGTCTGCATGATGTACATATTGAGAGGGATTTTCTATGGTGGGTGGGAGCATGTCAGGCTCTATCTTGTCCTGTATTTGCTTCCTCACTTAGTTACTAACGAAATACAAAGAAAGATCAATAAAATCAATGCCCATTTACTGACGAGCCCAAATTTAGCACATCAGCATCTGTTTTGACTTTCCGAGCCCCAGCTGCCTCAGAAGCTTTGTAAGCCCTGTTTTTCCAGAAGTATCTCTGGGAGTGTAGATACTAGAAAGCTCCAAGTTTAATTTCCAGAGCCTAAGACACATATGCACACACAGATATCTTTGCATGTTTTAGTCTGCGGCCAATTTCCTCTTGGTGGGGCCCCATAGCATTTGTATTTCTTTCTTCCAAAACTTTTTTTAATTCGTGCCACTTAACATTTAGTAAATCTCGCTTAGTAGTCTCTTCTATAATTATTATTCTTACAAACACCCTTTTCTTATGTTATAAGATCATATACATATACAACAGTAATAGACACATGTATGTACAATAATAGACACATGTATGTACAATAATAGACACATGTATGTACAATAATAGACACATGTATGTAGTACTTATGCATCTTGGCAAATTTTTATTTTAAATTTCTAGCCATCAGTTAACTTACTATGATAATGAAAGCAAGGTAATGTCTTTCAGGGATCACAGACCAACTACAACCTGAGAGTGGGATAAAGTACCATGGTGGTCCTTAACTTATGACTGACTTTGCCTTCTTTTAAATACTCTGAGCCACAGAGGCACAGGAAGGAAGCTTGTCTCAACAAAGAGGAAGGTTGGCAGAGAGAAGGAAGTATGCTCCCCACAGGCTAATTTACATAGAAGATGGAGAAGGTCCATCTAGTTGGTCTTCTGATGCAGGACTGGTGGCACAATGAGTAAGTGGCTGCAGAGAGGCAGCCACCGAAGCTAAGGACAACCCAATGATCAAAGATGTCTGTGTGGTCTGAATGAGCTGACAACCCTTGTCTCCATAGTGACAGTCACTCCCATTGTTCCATTGTTCTCTACATGAACGAATCTTTAAAGGCACTCTTGTAAAGAATGAATAAAGTAGAAAATGAGGGCTGGAGAGATGGCTCAGAGGCTAAGAGCATCTCCTGCTCTTCCAGAGGTCCTGAGTTCGATTCCCAGCAACCACACGGTGGCTCACAGCCCTCTACAATGAGATCTGGTGCCCTTTTCTGGTCTGCAGGAGTTACATGCAGGCAGAACACTGTATACATAATAAATAAATAATCCTAAAAAAATAAAGTAGAAAATGACATTGTGTTCTTTTTCCTCTTTCACTTTATAACACTTGCCAACTTCCACAAGAACATCGACAATGAACCTCATTCACATTGAAACTGGAAATATAATTTTTTTCTTCACTTCCATAGATTTTATTTTTCAAATCAAGATCAGCCTAAAACGGGAATTAAGATGCCGAATCTAAGATTCGCCTTTTTATGTTTCCCAACACTGTGTTGTGTCACATGGTCCTATGTCTGGTATGATGCACCTATCACTGGGAACTAAAGTCTGGCTGATTGATCATGATATCAGCAAACATTACCATAGATAAGGCAGGCCTCATTATGTTCCGAATTGTTAGTGGGCTCATTGTTTATTCCTTATTCAACAATTAATCATCTACTTTTCTCATGACAGCTCCAGTCCCTCTGTATTATATAGCTTTTCTTTGTTTTATGAGGGCATTTCTTTTACTTATTTATTTTTATTTTTAATTTGTTCACTTTACATCCTGATTGTAGCTCCCTCCCTCGTCACTTCCCAGTCCCAGACTCTCTCCCTAATGCCCCCTCCCTCCCCTAGTCCTCAGAAATGGGGAGCCCTCCTCCCCTAACATCTGACCTCAGCCTATCAAGTCTCATCTGGACTGTTTGTATCCTCTTCCTCTGTGGCCTGGTAAGGCTGCCTTGCCAGAGGGAAGTGATCAATGTGTGGGGGTGAGAATCCATGTCAAGAGTAACTCTTGCTCCCCATATTATGGTACCCACAGGAGACTGTGCTATCTACTACATCTGAGCGAAGCGTCTAGGTTCTCACCATGCATGGTTTTTGGTTGGTGTGTCAGTCTCTGCAGCACCCTCCTCCTCTGCCTGATCTGTTGCCTCTGCTGGTCTCCTTGTGGACTCCTGATCCCTCCAGGAGTCTATTCCCCTTCAATTCCCCAACTCTTCCATAAGAATTCACCCCAGAGTCTGGCAGTGAGTCTCAACCTCTGCTTGGATCCCATGCTGGATGGAGTCTTTCAGGGGAACTCTATGGTAGGCTCCTGTCCTATGACTCCTTTTCTTTTTTTCATTTATTTATTTATTTATTTATTAATATATTCTTGTTACATCTCAATGTTTATCCCATCCCTTGTATCCTCCCATTCTTCCCTCCCCCCATTTTTCCATTATTACCCTCCCCTATGACTGTTCCTGAGGGAGATTACCTCCCCCTGTATATGCTCATAGGGTATCAAGTCTCTTCTTGGCAACCTGCTGTCCTTCCTCTGAGTGCCACCAGGTCTCCCCCTCCAGGGGACATGGTCAAATGTGAGGCACCAGAGTACGTGAGAAAGTCTATGACTCCTTTTCAATTGCTTCCGTCGTCCTTCTGAAAGAGAGTTAAGCATCCTCCATAGGGTCCTCCTCCTTATTTGGTTTCTTTAGTTCTGTGTATTGTAGTGTGGTTACCCTGTATTATGTGGCTAATATCTGTTTATAAGTTGAGTATATGCTATGTGTACCTTTCTGGGTCTGGGTTACCTCACTCAGAATGATTGTTTCTGGTTCTGTCCATTTGCCTGCATATTTCAAGATTTCCTTGTTTTTAATAGCTGAGTAGTATTCCATTGTGTAAATGTACCACAGTTTCTTTATCTATTCTTAGGTTGAAGGGCATTGAGGTTGTTTCCAGTTTCTGGCTATTATGAATAAAGCTGCTATGAACATAGTTGAGCAAATGTCCTTGTTGTGTGGTGGAGCATCTTTTGGGTATATGCCCAGGAGTGGTATAGCTAGGTGAAAGCATCTCTTATATTTGTAGCTTGCCTCTCCAGATACAAGGGTCTGGATACCCCAGCTAGCAGTGGGTATCAATAGTTTTAGATAAGGTTAATTGTTCAAACTCATAGAATCACAGTGGTATGCTTGTGTCCCTTTTCTTTGGGAGAGATGCTCATAAACACCTATTCATGCTAGATAAGGTGTTGATTACAAACAAAAGAAAGGATTCCACCCAGGTATGGCTTAGTGAACCAGTGGTTTTACTAGAGTTGCTTGCAAGTCAGGAATTACTTATAGGGACATATATGTCTCAAAGGCAGAAAACCTATCCTAACATGGGTGATGACTCACAAAAGCTGAGTCCTAGGAGCTCCCAGCATGATTTCCAAACAGCCTGGCAGATTTGAGGGTCTTCCATCCCCACCAACTGTTACTGCTACTACAACATTGGCGAGAGGCTATATGAATCAGATGAGTTTCAGGAGCTTCCTGAGACTTGGGTGTTTCCTTTACTTTCTAAGCCTTAAAAAAATTCCCTCTAGGGCAAAGAGTTTCAGTGGAAAGGAAGTAGCTTTACAACAACTTTGGAGCCATAAAATGATCAGTAAAACTAATAAATCATCCATCAGATTAGACATAGATAGGATTGATGTTATTGGTGCTTTACACACCTTTGAGGCACACATTATTATCTGTGGGCATTCTGAACTCATTCTAATGGCCAATAGCTGGTATCACAGTCACAGAGATTTACCTGCCCATCTCCTGACTCCTGGGATTAAAGGTGTGCCTGCAGCACATGGGGCATTATTAGTTGGATTTTATTTGTTGAGCTTCTCAGAAAAACATCATGTTTGAGAAAGATAACGTCAGGAAACAAATTAAAATCATTGCATCAACAGATTATCCATAGATCAATTACTATTTATTTATTTTGTGTGTTGTGCATATACATGTGTGTGTGTCTGTGTGTACATATATACAATGTGTGAATAGTGCCCTCAGAGGTCAGATGTGGGTATTGGGTATCCTGGAACTGAAGTCACATAAGCCACCATATGGATGATAGGAACTGAACTTGGTCCCTCTGCAAGAGCATCAGGTGCTGTTAATGGCTCAGCCATCTTTCCAGCCTCAACTACAATTTAATGTAACAGGCTCCGTGTAACTCAGCCTTCTTCCCATGCCATAAATTATTACATCTATACATGCTAATTCATATTCTTGTTTCCTGAGAACAGACTACCTACCTTGACACAGCCTTTGATATATTTATTGAGGAGCTCCAACCAGGTCACAAAATAGGCCAGTTTTATTTTAAAATGACTTCTTTATCAGATTTATTTTTAAAAGGTAAATTTGGGGTCAGATACATGAGTCACTGTACAACCTATTTTTTTTTTTTTTTTTTGCTTTGAATTTTGACTCTAAGAATGAGGCAACCTAAATTTATAAACTCATTTATTTACTTAGAAAATTTCAGGCTTTTGTCCATTTGTTCATCATTCTGATATTATATATATGAAATTCCAAGACCAATTAATTAACTTATGCTTTTCAGACAGTTTTTTGTTTTGTTTTGTTTTTGTTTCTTTTTGTATTCCAGGCTAACTTCAGACTCTGTATGTAGCTAGTACCAGTGCTACCAACCTGCACCATTGTTTCTGGTTTATGCGGTTCTGGGGCTCAGTCCCAGGTCTTCACTCATGCTTAGTAAGTCCACCAATTGAGCTATCTGATTCTTAAAATGTCTTTTTAAAAAGGAAATACTGTCATATTATATATTTACAGGATTATTATATAACAATAGTTCTACAACTCATACAATAAATAAAGCAATTCTATGAGCCACAGGCCAGGCTACCCACCAGTTATGTCAGCCTAAGGGTCTAGAAAGAAACAGAAATCACATTCACAGTCTTTGAGAGTTTAATAAAAGTGCTTTTTATAAAAAACGTATACAGGCTAGGGGAAGCAAACCTCTCAAAACGTAGATAAGTACTTAAAAACACATGATCAGTGTTTTCCTGTCTCTAGAAGTTAAATGGCCACAAGTGAGCTAATTTAGAGTCATTCCATGGTGACATATGTACCACAGGATTTTCAAAAAAAGGCAGCCTCGATCCTGAGCAAGGTATGCATGGAAAGACTGAATGGTCTGTCTTCCTCTATTTCCACTTCCACTTTATGATACTATTCCTTTAAGGCCATCAGCTGCAACTGAGATGTGAGCATATCAGCATGTTTGAACTCAGCAGTGTGTGGATTAAGTAGGAATGTAGATGAAAGACACTGGAGGGGACTAGATTGTGACAAGATCAACACAGCAGCTAAAAAAATACTCATAATTAAAGCAGAGGAAGTTTCAGCATCTTTTAAGAAGTTAGGGGAAGATTTCCATGAGAAGTGACCTTTACATCGAGACTGAAGAGTACTTCTACACACAGCTTTCAGTCAAGAGTGCAAAAAGCAATGAAGACCATCATTTGTTATGTTACCTTTAGTGGGAAGTGGCACAGAACTATCTATTGACCACAGGTAGGGCAAAGGCAGATCAGCCCGTTCCATTCAAATTCAGCTTGGTGAATGAATAAATTTGTTCGCGTTACTGAAAGGGTAACTGTCAGCTGTACTGCCCCAAAGCTTCTCCAATCACTCATGAAACTGCGTCAGCTGAGTTGCCTGCGCACCTGGCAGGCAGTTCCACTGAAGAATCCCCTACCTTAGAGCGGTGTTTATTGATTACATAACTTCCAGGAAGGGACCTCAAGAGCCCTGTAAGTTCTGGGACTTTTATGCCTTTTAAGTTTCTTATTAGCTTCATGGCCCCCTTGAGCTTTTCTTCTCCTTCTAGGAGGGAAAATGTCAACCTACGAAAATGACGACACTCAGGGCCCTCCAAAGGCAAGTACTGAAGTCAAATAAAATACGAGTAGTGCATTATCACTGATGCTTACTTAAGGAGGCTAAAATAGTAATGATGGCAAATGATGGACTGACTTACAGTTTGTCAGTTTCGAGAAAATGAAAATTTCATAGAAACAAAAGCTCACCACACGCTTACGTAATCATAAAAAGTAAGAGATCAGAAATGAAATGGTACCAGGAGGATAATGAAGATATTTATCCAGGTTTCTTTCAGTAAAATAAATGAACCATCATTGGATTTACTGAGAAACCTCATGCAGGTTGATATCTGGACAGAATTCTGTAGCAGGAAAAAGAATTTTTTTTTCTGGCAAGGAGACATTAGTCAAAAGAAAGCAAAATGAAAAGAGATTTGATGAAACTCCAAATGATGGGCTAGCGCTTGGTTTTAATTCATGCTGAAAAATTATTAGCCTAAGTCTTGCAGGCAATCAAAAGGACAAACTTCAGCTAGCCCTCAACGAGCTCAGGTGGAGTGCACAGGTCTTCATGACATCAGCTCACAAGGCCAATGACGCCCAAGGAGCTCACCCTCCGCTGCTTGCTTGTTAGAGGCTTCTGTGACAGCATCTTTTCTTTCCTGTCAGACTTTAAAAGTCTCTTGAAGGCCAAGACCCTGGCTTGCTCCTCTGGCACAGTGACCTGTAGGTGGTGAGCGTTCCACAAACATTTATCAAGCCAAGTGGATGCTTATCAGGCTTCATAAACTACTGTGGGTTCTGAGTTGAGAGGCTAGCTGCTGTCACAAAGAATCAAGTCGTTCTTAAAGGGCTCTCACGGCTTTGGCAGTGGCTCAGAGAAATACACTATCAACAGGAATCCTTTGACAGTGATATGTGGGCCATACCCAAGGCAGGCTCTGAAGTTATTTACGGTGTTTTAATGGATAAATAGGAAGAGATGAGCTGGAAAAGAAGTAGAAACCTGCCTGAGAAACAGACCAAACTCTTTCAAAAGTGAAGGTGAGTCAAAGTACTGATGGATCTAATCAAGAGTGATTGTTTGAAAAAAAAAAAAGGAAGGGATGCTGTTCCACTCCAGTTCTAATGGGAGAATGGAAATGCGGAGGAATTCAGGAACCACGAGGAGTACATTTTATAAAAATCCAGAGAGAATGAAGGTAAATAAAAAGTTATAAAGATGTTACATTAAATATTTATTATGATTTTTCTGGAAGAAACCAGGAAACTCATTCCAGCTACAGTAATCTATCCTTCGATTCGGTAATTGCAGTAGCCACCAAAAGAGATTGTAACAAAGGAGGAGTAGTTATGCACAAAGACAATGCAGATTCCCCGCACGACGCATCAGCCGGCGGTATAATGCTTTAGAGCGAAGAAGTGGTTTTTTTAAAAACTCTGTGTGTAATCTCATGATAACCTTGTGAGATGGGCATTATTCTTTTACAAATGAAGAAACAGAAGTTTGCAGGGGGGCATTAATTGATCCATATGCTAAAATTCATATACATCTCCTTAAAGGCAGAACGGATGATGAAAGCAGCTCCTGTGACCGTGTGCTTGGTATCTGCCTCACTCCCTGTGAGAACAGTTATTCTAGGAGAAGCAGCAAGAATCACAAGCAGGAGATAACCAGAACTGAGCAAAGGAAGTAAGACGTCAATGTCAGCCAAGTCTGCTCAGGTATATACAAGCAAGGCTGCGTATTCAGTGCAGGGGTGGGGTCAATCAAAACGTATAAAGACATCATCACAACTGGGTTGGTAAACATTATTGATGAACACCTTTTCCACTATACAGGAGTAATGAAAGTAGTAGGCGGCCCATTTCCAAGTAGACCTAAGTCATTTTCAGCAGCATCAAAGTCAACCTTCTTTTCTCCATCTCTGTTTTTCAGATTTTCAAGTCATAGAATGGTTATGGTGCAATTATGAGTGTGCTGGTTAGTTTAATGCCAACTTGACACAATCTGAAGTCATCTGGGAGGAGGGAGCTGGCTGTAGGCAAGCCTGTAGGGCATGTTCTTCATTACTGATTGATGAGGTACCACCCCTGGGCTGGTGGTCCTGATTTCTATAAGAGAGCAGTCTGATCAAACCAGTAAGCAGTTCCCCATCATGCCTTCTGCATCAGCTCTTGCCTCCAGGTTCCTGGCCTGTTTGAGTCCTGTCCTAGCTTTCTTCTATGATGGATTACAACAAGGAAGGGCAAATAAAATAAGCCACTTCCTCCACAACTTGTTTTTTGGTCATGGTGTTTCATTACAGGAGTAAAAACCCCAACTAAGGTAACAAGTTTTAGCAAAATCTTGATGGAAGGACACACAAAAACAATCTCTTGTTATTTCAATAAGTAATTAAACCTTACATAAAATCTATGTATGAAGTAGAGAGAAATATGTGGATCATTCCTCTTTGGTTCATACTAGTATAAAATGATAAAATAAACACATTATCAAACAAATCAAAACTAATGTCTGGCCTACAGGATTCTGGTAAGAGTGTTGAAAGAAATGCCAAAGCAAGGGGTTATAATAAAAAGGAAATGATAAGAAAAGGAAAGCAGAAACTTTGGGAATGAAAGATGAAAACTAGAGACTGCAAATCTTTTATCTTTTTATGAGCTCTTTAAAAATTATTTTTGATTATGTGTATGCGCCTGCATCTCTGTGAGGGTATGTGCCCTTGGATAGAGATGCTTGCAGAGGCCAGAAGATCCTATCAGATTCTCTGGACCTGCAGTTACAGGCAGTTGTCCAGTGTGGTGTGTGGGGGTAGGGTCCTCTGGAAGTGCAGCAAATGCTTTTAACATCCTAGCCATCTCTGCAGATTCATACTTCCTCTTCTAAATATGTATAACTCACTTTAACTGGAGGGATTCTCAGTATACATGGATTGTAGACATGGCTTTTTTTGTTTTTTTTTTTCACTTTAAAAAAATTTAATTTGCTCACTTCACATCCCAATTGTAGCCTCTCTTCCTTTTTGCCTTCTGGTCCCAGCCAGAGGCACCACTTTACCTGCACAATGTCTAGATCACATAGCATTTCCAACAGCAGAGTATGAGTTACTGTTTCCTCAAATCTTTACATCTGTTATCATCATCTTGTTATTTTGTTAATAGCCTTTCTAACTGCATCTGGGTTTGCATTTTCCTGGTGCCTGAGATCATTAAACATTTTCCACATATTTATTGGCCATTGGCATCTACTTTTGATAAGTATACACACACAAATTGGAGTGCTATTTAGTTGTAAAGAAAAGTAAACTCTTGTTATTTGCAACAAAATACACAGGACTGGAGGACTTTCTGTTAAGTGAACTAAGCCAGGCACAGAAAAATAAAATATGTACCATATGTTCTGTCTTTTATCTGTAAGCTAAAAACAAGACCTGAAAATACAATAGTGATGACTAGAGATTTGGATGCATGTGTGGCATTCACAGTGGAAGAAGCACAGATGCAGCTGACAGGTGTGTACTATATGCATGCTATGGAAATATTACTGAGCCTGCCCTTTTTATCGCTCAGTGAATATGTCAACAAGTAAACTAACAACAAACCAACAATGTTCAGTGTCTTTCTTTCAGTCTAAACAACAGGATTACTGAGTGTTTTTAGTTTATAAAGGAAAAAAATTTCTCTAAGACTTTAGCTTCCAGAATTCAGAAATTTTCAGAATTCAAATGCATACAAGCTTGATTCCAGCTCTGTTTCTTCTTATGTCATCTCACTGCATCCTTACGCTCACCCGCCTCCGCCATCTCGTTCTTCATCTCTCACTCTTTCTGACTCCCTCTCTCTCTGTGCATCTGTCTCTGTCCTCTACTTCTCTCATTGCCATTGCAGAGGCAAAATTTCAGATAAGGCTCATTTAAAGCAACATGAGAGATGTGTTTCTCTTCTGCACAGTAGTAAACATGATAATTGACATAAAATTATTCATCTTTGTCGGCATAATTCTGATTAAATAGCCACATGAACACTGAAACAGCACTTTTGTGATCAGGTTGATTGGTATTTATGGTCCTTAATGAGACATAATACAGTCATTTGTGCAAACCATGAACATTTCGTCAACCCAAGTTGTCATGTGGCCAAGTGGAAATGACATGGGGCGGAGAGCGCGTCTCATCTCCGTGTGTGAATCCTACAACATTGACGCAAATCCACTGCCTTCGTTTGCTTCTGAGACCTGAGCTTCTATATAAAAATGCTTTTCTAAAGTCTTTGCTTTGCTTGGTCTTTTGAGTTGCTCGTAGATCCATGTGCACATAGATGAGGGATATGAAGATCCTGTGCATACTTTACTCCGGTTCACTCAGTGAGTGTGCTGACCATACTTACAATGTAGTGTCACGTTAGTGTATTGGCATGAGTATCATCCGTCACTCTTATTCAGCTTCTTCAGTTTTACTTTAACTAATTTGTGTGTGTGTGTGTGTGTGTGTGTGTGTGTGTGTGTGTGTGTGTGAGAGAGAGAGAGAGAGAGAGAGAGAGAGAGAGAGAGAGAGAGAGAGAGAGGTGTGTGTATGTGTGTGTGTGTGAGAGAGAGAAAAGAGGGGTGTGTGTGTGTGTGTGTGTGTGTGTGTGTGTGTGAGAGAGAGAGAGAGAGAGAGAGAGAGAGAGAGAGAGAGAGAGAGAGAGGAGAGGTGTGTGTATGTGTGTGTGTGTGAGAGAGAGAGAGAGATAGATAGAGGAGAGGTGTGTGTATGTGTGTGTGTGAGAGAGAGAGAAAGAGGTGTGTGTGTGTGTGTGTGTGTGTGAGAGAGAGAGAGATAGAGGAGAGGTGTGTGTATGTGTGTGTGTGAGAGAGAGAGAAAGAGGTGTGTGTGTGTGTGTGAGAGAGAGAGAGATAGAGAGAGGAGAAGTGTGTGTATGTGTGTGTGTGTGTGTGTGAGAGAGAGAAAGAGGTGTGTGTGTGTGTGTATGTGTGTGTGTGTGTGTGTGCACTTAGTTCTAGAAAAATGCCATCATGAGATTATGGGTATAAGCTTTTGTACTTATCACCATATTCATGTCCCCAGAATCCTTTAACTGGCCTTTCTATGTGCATTCTAATTTTTCCTGCTCCCTACTCCAGCACTTTATTCTGTCTTTTACATTAATAAAATCACTAATGAAAATTTATTTTTACCTTTTTATTATTTCTAGAATGTGATATGAAAAGAAACATTAACTTAGAGTATCTTCACTACCAGAACACACTCCCTCATTCTTCTTTCATCTTTCATTTCATTTCATTTTCTTTCTTTCTTTCTTTCTTTCTTTCTTTCTTTCTTTCTTTCTTTCTTTCTACAGGATCTCATGTAGCTAAGGCTGACTTTGAACCAAATGCTCATCAATGCTTCCATTTCCAGAGTGCTGAAGTTACAGGCATTTGCCACTATACCCAGTTATACAGTGTTAGAGAGCAAACCCAGGGCATTGTGTATTCCCTGCCAGTACCTTACCAAGTTGTCTAGAGTTCCAGGCCCAAGCTTGGTATTTAAAAAGCCACAATGAAGCAGGCTATAAGAACTTAATTCTGTTTGTTTATAAAATCACCGTTATAATCATCCGCAGATCATGAGCATTTTCTCTTTCTTTTACCTTTTTTTTTTTTAAATGGACAATGAACTTAGTGAACTTTGCCCAAACAGCAGTTTTTTACGTGAATCAGAAGCAAATTATAGCCGCTCCTCTGCCATGAGGGCTGTTTTGAGCCCTGCATTACGACTTGAATGGCCTGCCTAATGGGCTGTGTGGTCCTCGCCATTTGTCTTATACAAATATGCAAATATGTACATATATGTGTGGATATATGCACATGCACGATTTCAAAGCCTGTTACATTTAGTGCATCTCAGACAAAAGCACAAATACACGCTCTCAAAAGAAAAAGAATTAAACAGTTAACTCTATTACTTGGAATGAACAAGAATAAATTTAAGAAGAACAGAAAAACTGATGAATAAAACATACATATTTATGAATTTCACTGTTGGGAGAATTCCCATATTCTTAGACTAAAATACTAAAAGCAAGGAAAGGGTTTGTTCTTCATTAAGAAATAATTCTACTATAATTGCTTGCTCAGTCAAGTCTTTTGCAAAACAGACACATGCAATTGATTTTGTAGAATGATTGAGATTCAGGAAAGGCACGGAAGAAGCTTTTGATTTCATGGTTGAGCTGAGGAAAAGAGGAACGTTCTTGCCTAACACACAGGAAACACTTTTATTCATAAGGAGATAGAAAAGCACTGGGAGAGTAATGGCAAAGCGGCCAATATGGCTGAAAGGACCCAACGACACAACTGGGAGGTGGTGAATTTTAATTTAATTTAACACAGCCATAATTTACTGATTATCTCTTAAGTATAAGAGCCTTCTAGACCATAGAAACAGAAAGTAGAATCCAGCCACCAAGTAAAGACATGGTTTCTTTAAGGAAGCTGAACAATTACCAAGTACACATTTCTAATTGAAAATTATTTTCTTTTATTATTTTCTTTTATTTCTTTTACAATACTGTACAGAGACCCAAGGAATATGCTGCGGTCTGAATGTTTATGCTCTTCTCAAATTCAAAAACCAAAACACAGCTCCTGACTTGGGGACAGGGCTCAATGGGTAAAGGACTGGGCTTGGAAGCCTTTAGAATATGAAGGTGGAATCTTCATAGAAGGAATTGCTGTCCTTATTAAATATCTCCAGCACTCCTGACCTTAGGATACAACATCTCTGAATCAGAAAGCAGATACCAAGGTACCGAGATTCACAAGTTTCCTGTAAGATACACATCTACTCAAATGTACATGTACAGTGTATTTTTGTCATTGATTTCTGAACAGTTGCTCTATGATTTTATTTGCAACTATATTATCTATTCTCCTCCTTCTTACTAAAATTCCATAAAATTAAAATTTTATATTGCCGAGCATTAAGTTCACGCTGCATAGGTACACTCCAAGCAGGTGAAGAGGGGACAGTGGCAGGAGTGTCATCAGGGACCCTATTGATGACACCAACTGATCATTTCCACGATTGCCTGATGATTTCTGGGTGAGAGCCATGCCTCTATGGAGAGATTATGAAGAAGGTGGAAAGGAGGGAAGGCAACCGACATGTGATGGCCAAGCATGAAAATCATAGAGGGAAGAGCTCAAAGTGTTGTAAGCATGTCCCCATGCAGGGCCCACATGGAGTCCCTTCCCATGACCTGTAGCCTGAAAATGTCAAGGTGACAGGAAGCAGCCCTAGATATTCCAGAGAATGTGAGAATCTTAAACAAACAAAAAACAAACAAACAAACAAACAAACAAAAAACCAAAGAGAAACAAGAGAGAAGGCACAATGCACTCGCATTTTCAAAGTTTCCGAAGCTGAGACTTTAAGGATGTTCATTGTTCATGAATACTTTTCTGGGGTCTCTCCTAGTTACTTGGTGCAATGTCATATTTCTTTGACATGAGCACAAGGCATTGTTCTGTAAACAAACTAATAAGCCCACTATGATTGTCCCAAAGAATCTTGGATTTCCAGAAAAATAAAAGTCTTAGTTGATGACTTCTTGAGAAAGAGAAGAATTGTTTTGTTTTTTGTTTTTGTTTTTAAAGGTATGGCCCCTGGCAGGTCAGCCACACCTGAAAGCATACCCAGCACCATACACTGGAGTGGCCAATCTATTGAAGAGGACACAACATTGGAAGTAAGGAGATGGCAGCGAATCTGGGAAGAGTCGGGAGTGAATATGATCAAAATATATTATATGAAATTCTCAAAGAATTAATACAAACAAATACTGTTTCAGTTGTTGCTTGTTATACTGCAATGCCTCATTTCTCCATTTAAAAGAAAAGAAAGCAATGTCCCGAGCTTAAATTGGAGTAAAAATACCAGTCAGTATTATGATACAACAACCCAATAATTTATCTTCTAATATCTTTTTTGAATCTTTTAAGCACTTGAGTTTCTTTTTAAAAAATGTATTCACTCTACAGCCTGATTGCAACCTCCTCCCTCCTCCCATTCCTGCCCTCACACCTCCTCCCTCCATTGCCCCCTCCCCTTCTCCTAAACCTACTCTGGCACATCAAGTTATAGCAGGACTAAGCCATTCTTTTCCACTGATGCCAGACAAGGCAGTCCAGGTAGGGGAAACAAAGTCAGAGACAGCCCCTGCTCCAGTTATTAGGGAACCCACATGAAGAACAAGCTGCACATCTGGTACATACCTCTAGGGGGCCTCGGTCCAGCCCATGCATGCTCTTTGCTTGGTGGTTTAGTCTCTGTGAGTCCTCATGGGCCCATGTTAGTTTACTCTGTAGGTCTTCTTGTGGTGTCCTTGACCCCTCCAGCTCCTTCAATCCTTCCTCCCTCCCTTCCACACAGACTCCTGATCTCAGTCTATTGTTTGGCTGTGGGTCTCTGCGTCTGTTTCCATCAGCTACTGGCTGAAGCCTCTCAGAAGACAGCTATGCTAGGCTCCTGTCTGCAAGCATAGCAGTGTTGTCACTAATAGTGTCAGGGATTGGCTCTCTCCCATGAGATGAGTCTCAAATTGGGCCATATCTTTTAATTTCAATCTATTATATAGTGATCTTCTCAAGTAATGAACAATTCTAGAGAATGCTAGGATTTTTAACATATTAAGGTGCATTATAAAAATTAAAATTAACTCACTGTAAAGCACAAAGCTTCTTAAGCAGGAAGGCAAACAACTAGAAATAGCTCCAGGAAGTCCTTGAAAATGACCAAGTTGACTAGGCCTCTCTCTCCTAGGGTAAAGAAGGTGAGCTGCAAAGAAGACTCTGAGAGCAGAGCAGCCACTCAGCGGAAGCAGAGACCAGCTGAGCTGCCTGGAAGGGGCGCAAGCTAACTAAGTGCCCTGGGGAGGACACGCTGCTGCAGGCTGTGGTGCTGTCTGCAGCTTGTGCAGGATGCTCCAGATACCCAGGTTTTGCGAGCAGTCACCCATGCGGGGGGCTGAGCTTTGGTGATATTACTGTCTCTGTCCCTCATCCATATTCCTGTGAGTAACCCCAATACAATATATTGGTGCACCAAGTTGGACTTTGGTGACATTTATACTTTGCTCTGTCATGGACTCCCTATCTATGGTGGGTAGACATGTGTAGTGTCTCCCCAGGAAAAATTTTGTCACACAATAAGCCGGAACGAAAGTTTGCATATTTGCAGATCATGATGATGGGACGTAATCTCCAGTGTGCTTCTGATGTGGGGAAAGCTTTTCTCCTTGCCTGGGAAGTGGCTTTGTCACTTCCCTGTGGCTGAAACAATCTTTATTTCCTCTTTAATACTTGAAGTTTTTAGTGGTTATCATTTGATACACTTGTTCAGGAAACATGCAAATTCTCTGCCCTCTCCGGGCACCCTCAATAAAATTTAACCCGCTCACAGTTGTGGATTTCTTTTATTATCCTGTTCCTTTTTCCAAGCAAGGCTTTTTTCGGTGTGAGCTTCTCCTAGCCTGGTAATGACCACTGTGTTTAAATGGGGAGTGATAAGTACTAACGGTGTTGATACCTCCCTGTGCACAGACAAGGTTAGCTTGGTAATGACTGTGTTAAAATGGGGAGTGATAAGTACTAACGGTGTTGATACCTCCCTGTGCACAGACAAGGTTAGCTTGGTAATGACTGTGTTAAAATGGGGAGTGATAAGTACTAACGGTGTTGATACCTCCCTGTGCACAGACAAGGCTTGCTTCACATTATCCAGGTACTTGCAGACACTTTTCCACTCTTCATTTCTGGTGACTCCAGGTTGTGGTGTCTCTTGAGCTCAGCTGTGCTTACTACCATTAATTCATACATTGAAAGAGCTCATCTCTCATACATTGAAAGAGCTCATCTCTCATACATTGAAAGAGCTCATCTCTCATACATTGAAAGAACTCATCTCTCATACATTGAAAGAACTCATCTCTTGGATTAGAGAGTGCTTTTAATTGAGGGGGGGGGCTAAATGTAGGATTTTAGGTTGGTCAAAATGTTGCTAAGATTTTTTTTTCAGACAATATAGAATACAAATAATTTAGCCAAGCTGTGCAACCACATTCCTTTTTATTGTTTGTATTCCCCAATATAAATCTTCAATCCATTCATGCTGATTACATATGCATATTAATTTTAAAGCATGGTGAGCTACCAGTGTATCCAAAAATTTTGAGGACATCTGTAAATCTTTCCTGAATTATATGCTCACGGTTTCCCAAGGCATTATTATTGCCTTTGGGACAATATTTTCATGCCAATATAGTCTGAAAAAAGAGTGTTGATGCAACAATCACATATATTCTAGAATTTGGGCCTATTTACTTCTTAGCAGTAAAGAAAAGGGAGGAATTACATGCATGTTAGTAATAAATAGTATGTAATATGTTGGAATCATCTTTCAGATAAATGTTTAAAAATGAGATTTCTCTTTACTAATTTATATGAGTTGAGTAAAAATATTAGACTATATGTTACCAGTTTTCCACTGAGCTTGGAATTATAATTCTTAATACAAGCATATTTAAGGCCAAATGGCATCCTAATAAAGGCAAAAATAGGTTTATTTTATTATTTCAAATGTTGTGTCTGCATTTGCCTGTGGGTGGGTTCGTACACATAGGTAAAGTTATACACAGAGGCCAGAGTGCACATCACTCTGAAGTTAGGCTGCTGTGAGCCACTCAATGTAAGTTGTGGGAAAAGAACCTTCTTTCCTATGGAAAAGCAATACACTATGTGCTCTAACTGCTAGTACGTCTCTCCACCCAGAATTATAATTCCTGATATCATTGTCACTTAGTAATTTGGTATAGTTTGTTACATGACAGTTGTTTTAGGTGACAGTTAGTTGACTGAACATTACTTATTTCTCATTGTCACAGTATAAATCTTCGTATCAACTTGGCTAATAATTTCCTTAGGCTCATTTGAGTCTTCACCCTAAACCATTTCTGTCTTACTAACAGACACTTCATACATTAAATATTATCCCAGATAATACATTATTTTCTCCTGATGTCATTTACTTGAATTTTTCATAATTTATATCATTTAAAAGATTGTACATTTTTAAGTCATGTCTTTCTTATTCCTTTCACACTATTAGAATCAGGAAGGAGAATGGAGTGAGAAATATAAAGCTTGTGATTACATTAAAATTACATTTTTTGTGGTTGGAGAGATGGCTCAGAGGTTAGGAGCACTGTCTGTTCTTCCAAAGATCCTGAGTTCAATTCCCAGCAACCACATGGTGGCTCACAACCATCTATAATGAAATTTGGTGCCATTTATGGCACGCAGGCAGAATACTGTATAAATAATAAGTAAATAAATCTTAAAAATATAAATTTTGGAATATCTTTTCAAATTTTTCTTGGTGAACTTTTCCTCCATGCATTTAATTAGATTTGACAGAAATTTACTTTTGGAAAATTCATTTGAAGGGTCCTGAGGATTCCCTCTGAGCTCACGTGTGCTAAGTCAGCTCAAGAGCTTTGCTACTCTTGATTACACTAAGCCGATTAATCAGTGAATGATATCCATGTGATGGCTGCACTGGTAACCCATCTGGGGCCTTCTTGAACCCTGGGCTTCTCTGTGGAGCACCTTCATCCACCGTACTGGGCCCAAAGGCAGTAGCAGCAAGCACCAGAACCAACACAGAACTCTCTAGGCTGGACTCCAGGACACAGCCAGACAAGGTGGTGAGGTGTCCTTGTCCGCTCTTGGAAATCAAGGGTCCTGAGACGGTCATATTCTGCAGCGTGAGGTCTACATCCTGGGAAATTGGAAGAGAGGGTGAGTCTGAGTCTGCCTTGATGCAAACACAACAAACAGCTGGCTGCAGAGCGGGCTTCTCCTCAGAGTGCCCTTCTCGATTTCCGTGGGATCCTGGAATATAGTATATGGGAAATGAAATATGTAATAAAACATTATATATGATGACACTTTAGAGTTATAATAGTTAACAAAAGTTGGTCAGAGATTCATCCAGCAAAAGTGGTGGTACTAGGTAGAATTTCTACTTTCTCCTTGATATCTTTTGTTAATTTTTACTTTTTAATTTATTCATTTTAAATATCCCTCCCTTCCTCCCTCCCTCCCTTCCTCCCTCCCTCTCTCTTCCTCCTTCGTTCCCTCCTCCTCTCTCTCCCTCTCATCTTGGCATGTTTGTGCCCTAGCACACGTGTGTAGAACAAGCTTAGTGAGTTGGTTCTCCCCTTCCACCATGCTTAAAGTGGGGTCTCTCCAGTTTGCTCTGCAGTTGACCCGAGCACTCCCATCTTCACACTTCAGGAGAGTCTCCTCTCCTCTTCCCCTCCCATCTTGCTTTATATGGAGGTGAGAGCTTATGCTGCTTCATTAGACTTTTTGTTTCTCCCCAAGGGCATGGAACTCAGGTCACTAGGCTTATGTGGCAAGTGTGTTTACTGGCCCTATACTTTTAAAATGAATACATTCCACTTAAAAAAAAAACTTTCTAGAAACCTTTCAACATATTAGAGTGCAGTATTTTGCTTTTGGGTTTTTATTTGGAACTTTTATTTTTAATAACAGACTTGGGAAAATAACCAATAAGCTGATCAGAATGCTGACAGTTTGAGAAACCAGAACCATGCAATTTGGAATATGATCTATTCTTGCCTTTGCAAGTAGGGAGTGTGGACTAATTAAATATGAAGCATTATTATATTGTGAGGACAAGCCAGTATTTATTAATGATCAGGACACAATACACAATCCATCTCAATGACCTTAAATATCTAGGAAAGTGGAAAGAAACACAATTTATTTGGTAAATCAAGAGATTGAGTGTATTGGAGCAAAATTTTGTCTAAGTACCTAAAACTTAACATTTTGACAATTTATTTAAAATTAGCACACAAATAATTCCAAGTTTTTCTGTTGATCACTCATTCATCTTGATATATTTTCACCTGTGAGAACAGGTACACTGTAAATTTAGACGACAACCTTGAAAAATTCCCATCATAACGGGCAATGACAAGCTTTCCCCAATGTGCTTCATCCTCTCAGCTCCTCTCCATTCCGTGCTTCATTAGCAGGACTGCAGCATCTAGGTGATGACCCTTTCTCTTCCAGTGTCTGTGGTGACCTGCATTTTGTAGAAAAGCTGTTGTTCTGTAGAGGGGGCAGATCTGGCTTAAAACCAGCATTATAACACCACCACTTATGCAACCATTGGCAACCTGCTTAATCTTGGTGAGCTCATCTGTACCATGTTGATAATGAGGGCACTTTGAAGATTGATGATAATGTATACAGTTTGTCTGCACCAGCGTATGCGATCAATAAACAGGTGCTATTACTCTTATAAAATAGTACCCTAACAGGTGATGGAATATTGGATTAAAAATTAAGGAACAAGAATGGAGCAAATAGCTCATTTTAGACAATGAAAAAATGTCGTTTATGACACAAATACACATGTTCCTTGAAGCTGGAGACGGCATCTCGACTAACCTTTTAAACAGAAGAGCGGAGGGAGGGAGGGACAATTTGAGATGATTGTAGAAGATGTAAAATCTTACATGTCTGCAAACTATCTTCCATGATTCACTCATTTTTTATGTATTTTTTTCTATTAATTAGACTTGTGAGTTTCATGTTACTTTGCGATAGATGGAGTTATGGTTTCTGTCTCACAATTTATATAGTTGATTTTGTCTTATAGTGTTTCAGACAGTTGTGTCAACCCCCACCCCTATGCCTGTTTGCAGTGTACGGAGAGGTACACTTGACACTAAATTAGGAGATATTCCTATGTTGCTGTTGCCTTCCCTCCCTACTGCAGTCTCTTAGAAACATCCCTGCCTTCCGGGAATCATTTTTTGATATTGACTCTTAGTTTCCTTCAGTGATTCCAGTTCGAGCCAGCATTGCTTTCAACATGGTCCTCCATGGTCCTCATCTGTACCTCAGGAACTCAACTCGATAGTCACTGAATTCATATCACCACTCAGATGTGGAAGCAGAGAGACTGCAGCATTATCAGAGTCAGCTGGTAGCCCGCTGATTCCATGGGGCCCCTCATGTTACCTGGCCCCCATCTCAGAAGCCATATCTTCCTGTGGGATCTTCCCTGTCTTCCTCAACTCATCTTTCACTTGCATTGCCCTCTTCTGTAGTTCCACACCCTGTGTGCCGTGTTATAGCACTCGTGTGGTGTCCTGTAATGTTCTCCTATAACTACTGCATCCTGAATTCCTTAAAGGTATTGAAGTCCATATTTCTCCCAATGTATGGATTTTTTTAATGAAATGCTGAGGCCGTATGAGAACCCGCTGACTACTCAGCAAACACACACGATTGATAACTTTTGTCCTTTGCCACATTTCCTTCATGCTTTCCAAAGAAGTGAGCCAGTAATAGTCCAAAAGGCAAGATCGTACAAACTCACAATAGAGTGTAATGGTGGACACTCTGACATGGAGAAAGCCAAGCACCCTCTATCAGGAAAACAGAAGTGCATGCCCTGTCCAGGTGTGAACTTCCAGGTGAATTTTATTGCTTGTTTGACTTACACAAAGTTGATTCTGGTACATTGAACCAAACACCCTTAGCAGAGTTGTCCCAGCTGTTCCCCGGCTACTTTCCTGTTAGGAGTTGTGGCACTAACCTGCAGCAATTCAACAGGGGACTTTGCTTCCCCTCCCCCCCATACCCCCTCCCCCCCATTCATCCTATCATGTGACCATAATGAGCACGCACCGACTTATCTGGACTAGTCCCCGGCTGCAATCGTTCTGGTTTATGGCTTTATTCTCAAATGCGTTTCCAGGTTAACAGTAAGTTATGCTTGCTTGCAGGACGCAGCTGAATCACTGCTGCTCTGTCTCCATCTCTTCTGCTCAGGACTCACGTGAGTGGGAGATGGTAGGTAACCCCTTGCTTAGGTCCAGGTGTCAGCCTTTTCTTCAGTAGCCCACTAGGGAGGTCCATCCATAAAGGCCATGGGAGAGAAACAAGTCAGTCAGAACTTGTTAATCTGCACGCCATAGCCTCTCACTGTCCCCATCTTTGCATTGCTCCTTTCCAGCCTAGAAGGCAGTGACAATGGGCACTCATTCAAACTGGCTTTGCTGACTCGCAAACTTCCAATCCTCCCTCTTGAACTTCTTGTAGTGTTTGCATATTTAGTGAATGATGGGATGAAAAATTTTTGAGAAAGTGTTTCATGCATCCTCAGCTCACCTCAAACTTTTTACATAGCTGAGAATGACCTGGAACTTCTAGTCTTCCTGTGGCGACCTACTGAGTGCTGGAGTTTGAGGCATGAGATACCATACCCAAGCTGTGCAGTGCTGGGCCTCAAAAGCAGGGCTTTGAGCATTCTAGGCAAGCACTCTTTCTGTCTTTCTGTCTTTCTTCTTCTTCTTATTTTTATTATATTTTATTATTTGGATTACATCCTGATTGTTATCCCCTCACTTGTATCTTCTTGTTCCCGCTCCCTCCTTCTTTCACCCTATTCCCCTCCTCTAGGAGTGTGACAGAAGGGGACCTCGTCCCCCACCATATGATCACAGCCTATCAGGTCTCATCCAGATAGCCTGCTTCCCCTTCCTCTGGGTGCCACCAGGCCTCCCCACCAAGGGGAAGTGGTCAAGTTGGGGGCACCAGAGTTCATGTCAAAGGCAGTCCCCACTCTCCATATAACTATGCAGAATGCTCTGTCCGTTGCCTAGAACTGAACAGGGGGTCTAGATTTACTGCATGCATTGTCCCTGGTTGGTACAGCAGTTTGTGCAGGCTCCCCTGGGTCCAGATCCACCCGCCTTGATGAAAATCAATCTGGTGCTGTCCCAGATAATTGGGAATAGGGCTATCTCAAGACCCATCTATTCCACTCTTTGGAATATACCCAAAAGATGCTCCACCACACAACAAGGGCATTTGCTCAACTATGTTCATAGTGGCCTTATTCATAATAGCCAGAACCCGGAAACAACCTAGATGTCTCTCAGTCAAAGAATGGATAAAGAAACTGTGGTACATTTATACTATGGAATACTTCTCAGGTATTAAAAACAAAGAAATCTTGAAATTTGCAGACAAATGGGTGGAACTAGAAATGATCATCCTGAGTGAGATAACCCAGACCCAGAAAGACACACATGGCATATACTCACTTATAATTGGATACTAGCCCAACATGGATGTCCTCTGAGAGTCTTCACTCAGCTGGGGATTGGGACAGATGCTGGGACTCGCTACTGGGACTCCAGGTGAGAGTGATGTGGGAGAATGAGAGATAGAAGGACCCAGAGGGTCCAGCAACCCTGCAAGCACTCTTTCAAGTACACCATTTCCCCAGCCCCTTTCAATCTTTATTTCTGACTCATCTTTCCCATTAAGTTCATACAACTTCTGCTCTTACAGCCTGTTTTTGAACTAATAAAAAAGTCTGGTGACATAATTATTTGGGCACTAGTCTTATTTAACCAGCTCTCTTAGTAGTAGTTGCTACGAGTTATCACTTGATTCATAATGATATCAACAGGAACGGCATGAACATAAACAGTATTTATAAAAGTTGGAGAGATGGTTGAGTGGTTAAGATTGCTTGGTGCTCTTGCAGAGGACCAGTGTTCAGTTCCCAGCACTCCTGTCACATGGCTCCTTACTGTCAGCTACTCCAGCTCCAGGGTACAAAACCCTCTAATGGAGTCCTTAGATACCATCATTTACACACACACACACACACACACACACACACACACACACACACACACCACACAGAGGTACCCTCTCTCCCTCCCCCTCATTCTCTCACGCACATACACAAGTAAAAATAAGAAATAAAAATAAAAACCTTTAAAAAATAGGTAAATGACTCAATGATATCTAACTTTTGAATCTGACCTTTAATAAAGGAACAAGTGCTTTCCTCTCGGAAGAAATGATGAATGTTACCAAATTGAGAACATTGTTGAAGATCTGAAATGAACTATCTGCATTTTTCCACTCAAAAAATGATTATGTTTTTTGTGTGTCATCAGCTGATTATATTTCAGAATAAATACACTTGATTAAGTTAAAATGCACAAACAAGAAGTAGAAATTATGTAAATTTCCTTTGTTTAACTAGTGCTTTTTTTTTTAAAAGGAAGAAGACATTTTTCATGGAAATGTATGAGTTGACATTGTAGTTGAGTCATACTTTATCATGTAAATGCATATTTACAATATATTTTAAAGGTGGATTATGTAAATCATTCTAGGGACATCCAAGAATGTGGATTATTTATCAGCCAGGATATTATGCATTAAGGGGCATGTTTAAAATCTTATTCTTCATCACGCTTGTCCATGTTGACAGGGTTGATATTTCCAGTGTGTCCTTTTTTAAAGGAGAATGTGCAAGGGGGATTCTTATGCAATGAGAAGCTAAGTGTCCATATTACAGCAGTCAATTCCCAGTTTTAAGCATGATCATTGTTTCAAATTTATTGCATAGCTTAAAAAATAAATATCTTTATTTTTTGAGATTTTTTTCACCTTTTTTATTGAATATGGAAAACCTACATCTAGCTGAGACAAAAGTACAGATGTGGGTTGCAGGGGAGACAGTTCATACACTAAAATGCTTGCTTTGCTTCAGAAGGACATGAGTTTGGGCCTCCAGCGCACGTAAAAAATCCAGGTGTGGGTGCCAGGTGTTGCGCTGGGAGGCACAAACTGGTGCATTCCTAGGGCTTGCAAGCAAGTCAATTTGTTAAGTTGGTGAGCTCCAATTTTAATTGGATAGGGTTTGAGCAACAATATTCCTGCTTTTTCTACTAAAATTTAAAAAGCAACCGAGGGACAAAGGAGTTAGGCAGATTAAAAAAAAACCATTTTTCTATGGATAAAGACATGGAAGAAAATAACCTGGTGGATAAATGAGTGTCTTCATATTTCACTTTTAACTTAAACATTTCTCTCACTGGAACTACCTCAAAAATAATATGGAGAAGAAATTGTGGAAGACACCTGACACTGATGTCTGGCTTCACAGATACATGAACATACACCATACACACATGCGCGCGCGCACGCGCGCACACACACACACACACAAACAGGGATAAAATTTTATTGAACTCTATAATTCTAAGGAGTTTCACTTGCAGAGGATTTGCTTTGTCTCTATACCTTCCCCATTTCCTTCTGATGCCTAAAGAGATCTGGCCTTCAGGCCACTAGTTATCTGTATCAATGCATTCTTTCAATTTTTCTCTCTGGAAGCTTGGTATTAACTTGCAGAATTGGGAGGGGATTAACTAGAACCCACCTATATTTCTTTGGGAACAGACGAGAGCTTGGGAGTAGGAACAACAAGTTTCTCCTTGGGACCCTGTGGTGTTGGGAGAGCCCCACCCCTTAGTGTAGGCAGAAACTTCTGAACCTGAGTAATTTAAGAGTTGTACAAGAATATTCCCAGGGTACCTTTTTCTTATGTCATGAGATGCCATAGACAGCTGCTGCCATGTTCCATCCTGTATGAAGGGAGGTTGAGCATCAAGGCAGCTCTATTGCTTTCAAGGCTGTGTGTGTCGTTATGGGAAGGTAATGGAATAGATTGTTGGCATGAACAAGTGGGGCCAGGAGACGGCTGGGACTACTGACAGGGTTAGTGAACAGTATTCCTGTTTTCTCTACTTAAATTTAAAAACCAACTAAGAGAATGGAGATCGGTAGATAAAAAACAAAATTCTGCTTTTCTAGGATAAAGCTAAGGAAGAATATGACCTGGTGGGAAAGTGAGTATCTTTATATTTCACTTTCAAATTAAAAAACACTTACATACTAATTCATCATGAGCTGACAGCATTGACCAGCTGCTTGGTAGGGTCTGCCTCTAAGTTTATGAAACACAGAGACAAAGCTAACACTGAGGCATCTACTTTCCCAAGCTAAGATATGTGGGGGAAGTTTGATTTAATCAAGCCTTTTTTTTTTTTTTTTTTTTTTTTTTTACCCACTAATAAGATAACTCAAGGGATGTGGAGACAGTTGAGTCAGGAGTGCCTTTGGGTCAGTATGAGGAATTGCTCAGACTTCAAGCACCAAAATAAAAGTCAGGCATAGTGAGTGGCACACACCTGTAAGTATACCACTGGGGATTAAAGACAGGAATAGTCCCAGAGTTCCTTGGCTCTAACCAAACTGTGGGTTCTGTCTTAAATGAGAGACACTGTCTCAAAAACAAAAACAAGGTATTTTCAGAGAGAGAGAGAGAGAGAGAGAGAGAGACACCTGAACTGTGTGTACACATGTGTGTGTGTGAACACACACACCCTTATTCACATATGTACAGGGTACACATTTACATGTATCATGTGCTCACACACAAATAATTAAGTAGTAAAAGATAATTTAGGGAGGATGAAACACAAATGGTTTAAAATTATTCTTGTAGAAAAATTTTAATGGGAAATGGAGAAAAAAATTTCTCCTTTTGCAACACTTAATTTTTGACTGAAAAAAGAAAACAAACCAAAAACAAAACCATGAGACTAGTCATTTGTCTGAGTAGATAGATAAATCCTTGTTTCTAGTCCTTTGTTGAAAGCTAAGGGTTATGGAAATACAAAAGAAATGCAAGCCAGAGTTTCTACTATCAGGAGAGTGCAATGTGACTGCACCGAACAACTGCTCAAATGAAAGAGACTGAGGAGGAGGGGGTCTAATGAACCCACGAGAGAAGTTAGGAAACACCAGCTCTTCCTTCACCCGAGTGTCCCAGTGCAGAGACTTCAAAGTGGCCACGAGAGGATGTGTGGTACTGGGCAAGAAGGAGGGAGGCTGCTTGTCAGCACTGGAAGATGTCTGTGCGTAAGTGTCTGTGTGTGAGCAGACTGAGACTTGTGTAAACTCCCCAGGCAGAGAAGAGGGGACTGATTAGCCTGAGCATCTTTGACCTCTTGCCTTCCGTGGTTTTGGTTCAACACATACATAACTTCAGGGACTGAGTGGCTCATATAATCCTGCCTTGCCTTCTAGGCCGCAGTATCTCTAATAGCCTAGGTGATGCTAATTATCAACCAAACCATTCTCCTCTCCTTGTAATTTACCAGAGGCAAATTACTGTCAAAATAGAGAAAATGATGAATCCAGGTTTGAGTAGTAGATAAGTCAATCATGGTGGAGTGTGGCTTTCATGGGAAGTGCTGGCTGAGACTAAAGCAGACCCCAGCACTGTCATGCTCACGGACAGTCAGGCAGGAAAGGGACAGGGGAAGTTTGGCAAGAAATGGAAAAGGATTCTCCGGGGATAGAAAGATTACTAAAAATCCAGGCTGTCTAGAGGGTGTCAACAGATATCTAATAAAGGGTGAGAGTTTGGTGAGAGTTTCTTATATATACTCCACATTTAAAAGTTTAGATGTCTCTCTAACTGCTTAAACTTTTTATGGCCTTATGCTGAGTGCTTGTCAGATGTACTGAGGAGTTGATTGAGACAGATAGATCTATAAAGCTTCATCTATATTTATGCCATTCTCTTTGATTCAGTGACTCTATCTAGGAACCATGTTATGGAGGAAATAAACACTAATAAAGAGGAAAGAATCAGAAAGAAAGTTATTTTTAAAATTGAAAATAGCCTTTTTTCATATAATTATATTTCAAACAATTCAAGTGGGAGAGGGCGAGCTGAGAGGGGGACGAGAAAGGGAGAAACAGCTAAAATTAGGGGCAACTTGAGGGGTCATATGGAAACCTAATACCGCAGTAGCTTACACATACACACACACACACACACTCACACACACACACACACACACACACGCAATCTAAATGAAATTACAAATAGTGGGGGAGACAGATTCCCCAACCTGATATCTTTTATCACCACATGAAGTAGCAGGATTGGGTGATATCTAACTAAGACCTCTGTGGACAAAATAGTCCCCAAACAACCCAGGCTAGTGTCAAGATTAGAGGTTGCTCTCCAAAAACTGATAGCAGGCCCCCCATTGCTAAAGACTGCGCCTGTCTATAACAGAGGTTTATAGCCGGGTTGGTATTTGCCTTTCTAGCATGCACAGCATCTCCTATGTCATGAGCATGAGTCAGTAAAGGGGAAGGCTCTTGGAGGCACCACATAGATTCCTTCATGTTTAATGAGTGTTATAGCTGCTGTCTTCAGCATTTGGGCCTTACCATCAGTTTGTGGGGAGAAACCAATAGTCTCGCTAATACCCTAGCTTGCTTTAGGGTTTCTATGGGGCCCTTTTGGCTAATAATCAATTATATATTATTTGTGTCAATGAAAGCACAAATATGTCATTTGGTTGCAAAAGATGTCTTGTTGAAACTTAGTCTCTGCTGTTATTTGTATCCACATATAAATAAATATATACAGTATTTGTCTTTTGGGGTCTGAGTTACTTCATTCAGGATAATTTTTTTTCTAATTTCATCCATTTGCCCACAAGTTTCATGATTTTTTAAACAGTTGAGTAATATTCTATTGTGTAAGTGTACCGCATTTTCTTTATATGTTCATTCATCAACGGACATCTAGCCTATTGCCAAGTTTAGACTATTATAAATAAAGTAGCTATGAAAAAGTCGAGCAAGTGTCTCTATAGTAGGATGTAGAGTCCTTTGGGCATATGTCCACTTTTGGCTTTTCTCTCTCTCTCTCTCCACAGTGGTTGTACTTGTTTGCACTTCCCTGCCAATGGATGGAGGAGCTATTTCCTTATTCTATGTCCTTGGCAGTATAAGCTGTCATTGTTTTATTGATCTTGGCCATTCTGACTGCTGTAAGATGAAATCTCAAAGTAGTTTTTATTTGCATTTCTATGATAACTAAGGATGTTGAACATTTCTTTTATCCATTTATTTTTAAAATGTGTTAACATATTTTATTTTTTCTTTTATACATAAGCATTTATATTATTACACATATATGCAATAAACTACCTACAGCAAGAACCACAGAACAATCAGGAATTATATAAATGTTACATTCATAGTGTGTGTATTTGTATTTGTATTTGGCAACCTTGAAGAAAATATCTTTCCTATTTTAGTGAATCTAAAATTCTGAATGTAAGTAAATATCTATCATATCTCATCTCTATCAACTTGAATCATTTATCTAGACCTAAAAACCTCTTAACCCCAAGACAACTAAACTTAATTATAATAGCAAACTATCTTATCTTCAACCCCATCATAGACTTGAGAAGGAATACATTTATTTATCTAAGTAGACAGGAAATGAACCTCCTTATGGAGATGGCTTCAAATGTGGCAAACAAGCCACTGGGCAAAATGTCCTCATTTGTGCCACAGACAGAATTCTGCCTAAAAATGGGCAAGCTTGGATGCAGGCAGAGTCGACGGCCAAACTCTGTCAAGATAGGGTAAGCAAGTCCTCAATAGTTCCTGCCTCACAAATATATCTGTCAGATATATTGGGCCAGAAGGCTGAAGATGATGCTCCAATGTTATAGAGAGTTTTGGGTGACTGTTTAGGCAGCAAAGTATCTCTGTCATTTTTCTCATTTTGGAACATTTCTTTTAAGTGTTTCTCAACCATTTGTTTCCTTGTTTGAGTAATACTCTGTTTATACCTGTGCCCCAGTTTTTGATTAGGTTATTTATTTTCTTGATATCTAATTTTTTGAACTCTTTATATATTTTACATATTTACCCTCTATTGGGATTCATAGTTATTAAAAACATTTTTCCATTCAGTAGCCTGCTAGAAAGCAAAATTTTTAACCAGACAAAATATTAGGAATGTTAAGAAGGAATGTATAGCCACTTGGTGGCATGTAAGAAAGCTATTCATTGTTGAACACTGAGCTGTTAAAATAGCAGAGTTGTTCTCAACTTTCCTAATGCAATTACTCTGGTTGTGGTGGCTCCCAAACATAAAATTATTTCATTGCTACTTCATAACTGTAATTTTGCTACTATTATGAGTGATGGTGTAAGTGTCTGGTATGCAGGATATCTGGTATGTGACCCGTGTGAAAGCGTCATTTGACCCACAAAGGGGTTGAGAACTACTGAAATAACACAGGAAACACTTAGATCATAATAGTATGTAAGGAATAAGAAAATTTACACATGAAGCAGACATGTAAATATGGTCACATAAAACACTTAACATCCATGCTTGAGTTATATATACTGGGAGGGAATTATTTTGCATGTGTGTGTTAATGTGTGTATCTGTGTGGACGCATAGATCTACACACTTGGAGGCCAAAGGAGGACATTAGGTATCCTGCTGTATCAGTCCCCACATTATTCATTGGAGATAGGGTCTCTGCAGCTGGCCGAGCGGCAAACAAGCCCAGCAGCCCATATAGCACTGGTGATCAAGACATGAGTGAATATTAATGGCTTTTTCTTTTTTTCAATGGGTTCTGTGGGATTTGAACTCAAGTCTTCATGAACTCAGGTCCTCTTATTCACTGATCCATTGCTTACCCTGGAAAGCAATAATTTAAAAGTATTTGTATATATGATTTACATATATACACTTTTACTTTCATTTAATGAAGAAAATGCTAACTAAAATGAGCTTCTGATCTACAGATATTGCTATTAAGTGAAATTGTTAATTATTTTGTGTACTGAGATAAGGTTTTAAAAAATGTTTAAACATTTTTTATTTTATTAATTAAACATTTTTATTTTTTACATATACATTTATATTACTACACATATATACTATAGACTACCTATAGCAAGAGGAAACATGACACAAACAGGAATCATACAAATATTACGTTCTTAGTTTTTGGCTATTTATATTTGACAGCCTTGAAGAACTGAAACAGGGTTTTATTTATTGTTTTTATTCAAGGATTGAATCAGGGTAAGAATTTTACATGTATTTTCCTTTGCTTTGATTCTTGATGACAATGTATGTTCATGCATGCATACATATTCAATATGACATCATTAAATATAAACTGATTTAAGCAGACTTCTTTTTTTGTTTTATTATTTTTTTATTAATTTATTCTTGTTACATCTCAATGTTTATCCTATCCCTTCTATCCTCCCATTCCTCCCCCCCCCCATTTTCCCATTATTCCCCTCCCCTATGACTGTTCCTGAGGGAGATTACCTCCCCCTGTATATGCTCATAGGGTATCAAGTCTCTTCTTGGCAACCTGCCGTCCTTCCTCTGAGTGCCACCAGGTCTCCCTCTCCAGGGGACATGGTCAAATGTGAGGCACCAGAGTACGTGAGAAAGTCATATCCCACTCTCCACTCAACTGTGGAGAATGTTCTGACCATTGGCTAGATCTGGGTAGGGGTTTAAAGTTTAGCACCTGTATTGTCCTTGGCTGGTGCCTTAGTTTGAGCGGGACCCCTGGGCCCAAATCTTTAAACAGACTTCTTTATACTCAATATCACATGAGTTTATGTGGACTGGTTGGCATCCAGGGTCTTGTATTTGGCCACATTCCTTGAGATTTATGTGACCTTCAGCATTGAAAATGTTTATGCTGTGATTTTAGAGGTCACAATTATTTCCTAAGAAAGGTCAATGCTTGTGATAACTTAAAAAAAGTAGGAGCATCATGATCTAGACCATTAATCTGTAGAGAAGAAACTCTTAGCAGTATGCTTGCCTGCACAAGACCAGTTGACAGGCCAACAGTGATGAAGGAAAAATTTACATACTCTCATTGCCAGATGAAGAATTACAGGCAAGAAATGGCTAGCTAGAAAAGGGAAAGTGTGTTCTTCAGATATGAGACCTATCCATGTCTTGAGTGGCCAGTCCTACACACACACACACACACACACACACACACACACACACACACACACACATACACACACACACACACACATACACACACACACACACACACACATGGCCAACATTAATTGGACTCAATGGTATACATATATCCATGACACAACAATAATTAAATAAGGGGTCATGATTCAAGATGGCATTGTGGTAGGACATGGGAGGAGTTAGGTAGGGGAAAGAGGAAGGAAGAAATGATGCAAACATAATGTACTCATATAAAGAATTCTCAAATAGATTATGAAAAAAAGGTGTTTGTCTAGCTTTCTTTTGAGCTACTTTTCCCTGCAATGAAAGTGCACAGTCTACATTCTAAACACTACCAAGGGCACATGTCATTCTAAAAACTTCTGGTCAGAGTCAAGTTGTGCTGACTTAAGTGTTTACAGTGTGTATTTTGATGATCTCTGAAGTGCAGCAGAGTGTGAGTAACACAGTACAGACAAACAACAGTTTCTGGTCCTTGATATGGTAGTTTAGGGCTGCTGAAGACCGGCGGTTCAGCAAGGTATGAGAGACTTGTGTTTGAAAATCTATAGCATCAGGATTTACAAAAACAATAAAATTATAAGTATGAGTCATTAGAAATTTTAAGAATCTAGATGGTGTGTTTATGTATCTAATCCCCTATAAGAAGGGTATTTTCCTTCCTTTGACATTTGCTGAAGGTCTCATATGCTTACAGCATTATTCTGAGACAAGAACATTCATTGGCAAACAAGTCAATCTTCATCCTTACCTTCAACAAATTCAATGCAGACAGCAAGAGACAGACAGTAAGTAATTACATGAGTAAACAAACAACAAGATATTTAGAGTTTGTGTCCTGGAAAATGACTTTTTTGCATATTGGCTGTTCAGTAATGTCCTCTACCAGAAAGTCTCCACTCAATGGAGCTAAAAATCAGGTTGAATAAGTGACACACAGACCAGAGCTTTCCAAATACAACTGTTACCATAAAGTCTACAGAGAAAGGATACATGTATGCCACTTACAGACTATACCTGGTGCCAAAATGGGAGTCCTGGGCATAGACACCGAGAAGGAGGCAAAGACGTGACGGTGGTGTAGGAAAGGAGTAGAGGTGTTTAGTTTGGTTTTGAGTACATTGGTATGCCTTTGGGAGATTTTAAGCAGGAAAGCAAACAGCTATAATTTTTGTTAAAAATATCTCTGTATTCTTCCCTGTAGAAAAATGAGCTGTCAGGAGGAAAAGAGTAGAGCAGGGCATCCAGCTGGGATTTCATTTGAGAAGTGTGTTGAGAAGTTGTCAGGCTCTGAATGTAGGCTCTGCTAAACTGGACAGTAGGGGAGAAAAAGAAGGAAAGGATTTGTGCAGTTTCCCCACATCTTCAAATCCAAGCATTACCACTCATTCCTTTGGGTTGAGAAGTAGGGAGAAGCTAGCTGTCGATGGAAAAGTGAAGCAGTTCAGGTAAGCTTGAGATTCCTACTATCTCAATAGAAATTTCAAGCTGATGGGACATTGTGTAAGCGTAAAATTTGTGGGAGGGTTCTGTGTTAGAGACACAAATTGTCTAATCATTTGGCATTTGAAAAGGACCTCATAATTTTGGAAGCTCAAGCAAAAGCATCTCACTTGTTTGGGCTTCTGTAAAAAATTATAGAACGGGTGACTTACAAACAACAGGGATTTACCTCCCACCACACAGCTCTTGGTTCTGATAATACAAGATTAAACCACTGGCAGGTTCAGGGCCTATTCATAGTCCTTTCTGCTTCATAAGTGTCTTTTTCCTCTCTGCGACCCAAGACAGTCAATTCCCTTTAATAAAGGACTTCCTCCCTTCCAGGAAAGCTCTACTTTCATTCAAGTTTAAAACAGCTGATAGAGCCACATCAAGTTGTTTGTCCTCTGTGGATAAAGATTACAACTCATGTAGTTCAGCTCCATTCAGAGAGATATTCCACTAAAACCATCACCATCTTTTTAAATTTTATTATTTGAAATAGCTTAATGCTTATAATCAACAAGAAATTTAACAGGAAGAATGATGTGACATGGATATTTCTTATACAATTTCACTGATACCCTGTTGTGTGACCAAATTTTCCTGTGGAGGTTCAACAGACATATCTATTTATCCCATAAAGGGTCCCCAAGACAGACCAACGTACAGAGGACACAGAAGTCCAACATGGTGAACCAATGAATTTTATTGGGGTTAACATACCCCCAAATGGACGAGGGGTTACTTATGGAACAGAAATGACCCAATGATAGTTGTATCACCAAGGAACCACCAAAGCATGGCTGATCACTCACAAAACCTGGAGACATGGAGTACCCTGAACAACAAGAAGGCAGTTCGACAACTTGGAGTGTGTTCTTTCCTGATGGTTCAGTTGGGCTTTGCGTTTTCCAGGCCACTATGCTGTTTTCTGCTTCCGCTGGGCAGTTTGGCTTGTCTCTGTCTCTTGTTGGTGGATTATGCTCTTGTATGAGTCTCCCTTGCAGCTTTGCTTCTCTGAGAGTGACTCTGCACCTTTGCTTCTCTGAGAGTGACTCTGCACCTTTGCTTCTCTGAGAGTGACTCTGCACTTTTTCTTACTTACATACTCTTGATGAGAGAGGAACCAAGTGAATCTTGTCAGCTTCAGGGACTTCCTAAAGTGATTTTCGAGTTATTTACTTCTGATTGTAAGGATCTTACTTGCGGGATGGAATGTTTCAATATAAAAGAAACCTGCTACACAGTACAGCTGGGTTTTCATCAGCTTCTACCACATCTACTGGAGAGCCACTGAGAACCGCATATAAACAGTACGACCCAACTCTCCTAGGAAGTGCTGGCACAATCTATTATTTGTATTTTAAACTGAATTTTGACCAATTTGAATAAAATCACAGATAAATTAAGGCCATTTTAGATATTATTTCACCATTTTTACTGGCAGTCCCTATGCCTAGCATCCTGACAAAGGATGGGTCATCTTAAAAACCTTACCCATACATGAAAAAAAATCATGACAATTTCCCAGTCTTTTCCACAACAGACCACCTTTGCAGCTTCCATTCATAAAGGACTAAATGTATCTCCTATAGCCTTTCTTCCTCACCATGTCAAGTAGTGGGTGTAAGCACGTGTTTGTTTTGATCACAAGCGGGGGGGGGGGGGGATGAGAAAAAGACTTGTGTGAGGGCTTCTGATGTTTGGCTCTTAGAAAGGGAGCAGCCTCTTGCAGGAGCATGGTCTTTGCAGTTGATAAACATCCTGATATGGATGCTGAGAGGAGATAAATAGGAGCCCAAAAAATAGAGGCTTGGCTTTTGCATTGCTTTGAATCTCTTGATTGTTTATTGTTCTGCTTTGAGATGCTCCTAGAGAGAAAAACTCTGGAGAATGCTTCTAGTTTCCAGTTGCTGTGGTTACCACTGCTTTTGCTGAATTGCAGTTTCATTGTTTAATGGCCCTGATGGAACCCTGATGACAATGAAGAGTGGAATCACTCCAAGACCTGAGTCTAAAATGTCCTACTTCCACTGTCTATTAACCTTTCTCTCCTATCTAGGGTAGGCATGTTGGAAGGGAGTTAGAGCCATTAAAGAACCCCAAATAAAGTAGGCTTTAGAAAGATCAAAGCCTACAATATCCCTTTGTTCCAGGCACTGAAACTGGAGGCATTGTCTCTTTCTGGAAACCCGCTGGCCATACAAGCCAGGAAATCAAGTAGATCTTCACTCGTCTTTCTCTTATCCACTTCCAGTTCTCCATTTAGTTCCAGATCTGGTAGCAGATCACCTGCAAGGGCCTGCTTGTCTTTTACTTCCTCCATTCCCTATGCACGCCACAGTTCCTTTCTGACTAACCCAGAATTCCTTCCTCCTATGGATCCTCTAGTGCCTCTGCCCCTTCTAGCATACTTTTTTTTTTTTTTCGTCTCCCAATACACTGGCATGGACTTAGAAGTTCTTCCTACCATGGAACCCCCAGCAACAACATGCTCCTAAAGATTCACAGAGGCAAAGGAAACCAAGGAAAGGAAAACCCACTTCCAAAGACAAGACCAGATGGCAACACTTAGAATTACAATCATCCTAAACCCAGATGTCAGTGTAAAAAAATCAACAGCCAGGGCAATATGTCTCCACTAGAGCCCAGAAACCTTTTTTTTAAATAGCAAGTCCTGAGGAACATAATATAGGTAAAACATGAAACAAAGACTTCAAAATAGCTATTTTTTTTTTTTCAAAATAGCTATTATAAACAGGTTCAAGGGTCTTAAAGAGGATATGAATAAATCAGTTAATGAAATCTATGAACTTTCTCTGTTTGTCTCTCTGTCTCAAACAAACAAACAACCAACAACAACAACAACAACAAAAACAGTGGAAAGAAATGAATAAAAGAATCCAAGAACAGAAAGTGAAAAGAGAATCAATTAAAAAAAAAAAAGTCCAAACTGAAGGACATCTGGAAATGAAAAATTTAGGAACTTGAACAGACACCTCAGAGTCAATCTTCCTTACAGTACGCTAGAGATGAAAGAGAGAATCTCAGGCACTGAAGACATGATACAAGAAATGGATACCTCAGAAAAGAATGTTAAATTTAAAAAAATTCAGAAACAAACCCTCCAGAATATTTGTGGTACCATGAAAAGACCAAACCTAAAAATAATAGCAATAGAGAGGAAGAAAAAAAAATCCAAATCAAAGGAATGAAAAATATTTTCAACAAAATCAGAAGAAAAATGTCCTGATGTAAAGAAAGAGATGTCTATCAAGGTGGAAGAAACATACAGAACACAAAAAATAATGGACCAGAAAAGAAAGTCCCCTCAGAACATAATAATCAATACACTAAACATACAGAACAAAATCACAATAAAGGCTTCAAGGGGAAAAGTCCAAGTAGCATATAAAGACAAGCCATTAGCATAACATCTGACATTTCACTGGAGATAAGAAAAGCCAGAAGGATCTAGACAGATGATTTATAAACTTGGAGAGGCCACAGATGCCAGACTAGACTACTATACACAGCAAAACTTTCAATTACATTAGATGGAAAAAGAAAGATATCCCTTAATAAAATAAAATTTGAACAGTATCTGCACAGGCACTAAGACCAACAATTAATAAATAGGACCCTGTGACACTATGACAAATGTCATTATCATTGAGACAAAGTGGCAGCTTACAGACCGAGAAAGGATTTTTTCTAACTACACAACCAGTAGAGGGCTAATACCTAAAATAGATAACAAACTAAGAAGTGGGCATCAAGAAAACAAATAACCCAACTAAAAATTATGGCACAGATCTAAACAGAGTATTATTAAAAGAGGCAATGGAGATGGCTGAGAAACAAATAAATGTTCAGCATTCTTAGTTATCAAGAAAATGCAAACTCAAAATTACTTTGAGCTTTCATCTTAGACTTGTTAGAATAGCTCAGATCAATAACACAAGTGACAGCTCATGCTGACAGTGAAGGGGAGCAAGGGGAAGAAGATGTGTTCATTGCTGGTGGGAGTGCAAATGTGTACAGCCACTGTGACAACAACCAGTGACCCCGGGAATATGGGAATAAATCTACCTCAACAGGCACCTATACCACTCTTGGTTAAATGCCCAAAGGACTCTACATTTGACTGCAGAGACACTTGCTTAAGCATGTTCATAGCTGCTGTATTCATAGGGGCCAGGAATTGGAACAGCCTGGATGTCAATGGATAAAAATATTTTAAAAAATCTGGTACATTCGCACAATATTTTATTACTCAGATTTTTTTAAAAAATGAAATTTGCTTATAAATGGATAGAACTAGAAAAAATGCCCCAAGTGTTGTAACTTAGGGCAAAATGCATCTATCTATCTATCTATCTATCTATCTATCTATCTATTATCTATCTATCTATTATCTATCTATCTATCTATCTATCTATCTATCTATCTATGTTAGCTGTTAAGCCTTCGATAAGAACATTACAATTCATATAAACACAAAGATTAGGTAGAGAGTCAGGAGCTAGATCATCCTAGTAAGGAAAAATAAAATAGTTATGGGTGAAAGAGAGGGCAACAGGAAAAGAGGGATCCTAAGTGGAAGGGACGTTATGGAGGGAATGGGGGGCAGTAAAACTAAGGGCCATTTGAGGGGTCCTATGGAAACCTAATACAGTAGAACCTTCCTAAGTTAAGTAACTATATGAATGTGATCTAAATGGAGTCACTAAATAATGGAGGAAATGAAGCCTCAAATGGACATCTCTCATCTTGAAATGAAGCCTCCAGTTTTGTCAATGGATTACTATCTAATTTAGCTGTTGGCCCAAAGGTTCCTATTGTCAAAGTTGTTGGTTGCTCCTCAAAAACTTATGGCAAGACCCTATTGCTAAAGAAACACCTACTTAAACTTATTGAACTGTAGAGTAGTCGATCTGGTACCTTCCTCTATCCTTCACCCCTACTGACTTGTGCTCATTGTGCTAGAAGGGAATCTGCATGTTACCAAAGGACAGAGGTAATCAACAGTGCAGCTACAAAACCCTCGATATGCAATGATGACCTACCTGCCTGCAAGCTATGCTGGTGCAATTCTGCACAAAGTTTATGCGAGTAACTAATCAATGTCTGACATGATTTCATGAGATGGGATCCATACCTGATACTGTTTGGTGGGCAAGAACCTGAGAGTAGATAGGCCAGGGGCCTAGGTAAAAACCAAATACTGTTTTGCTAATGGAACAAAGTAATAAAATGACTCCTAACAACATTCTGCTGTTCCCACTGATCGGTGTCTTGCTCAGCAACCATCGGAGAAGCTTCCTCCTGGAGTAGACGGGAGCAAAACCACAGACCCACAACTGGTCAACATGCACGAAGTGAGAGGCCCCGGAACACGCAGCTCTCAATGAGAGTTCTTCATCAAATCCCTGCGCTCATGGCTCTGGGAACCCTGTAGAAGAGGAGGTAGAGGATGTAAGAACCAGAGCGGGCGGCAGACTCCAAGAAAACATGGCGATCTAAACACAGCAGCGCGGATGCACTTAAGAACTCACTTTCACACGTACTCTGGTGCTTCACATTTGACCACGTCCCCTGGATGGGGAGGCCTGGTGGCACTCAGAGGAAGGATAGCAGGCTACCAAGAAGAGACTTGATACCCTATGAGCATATAAAGGGGGAGGAAGTCCCCCTCAGTCACAGTCATAGGGGAGGGGAGTAAGCGGAAAATGGGAGGGAGGAATGGGAGGATACAAGGGATGGGATAACCATTGAGATGTAATATGAACAAATTAAATTAAAAATAAAATAAAATAATTTTTGAAAAAATGTAAAAAAAAAAAAAAAAAGAAAGAAAGAAAGAAAAAAGAAAAAGAACTCACAGAGACAGAGACAAAATGCACAGGGCCTGCATGGCTCTGAACCTGATGGGGGTCTCAGAACCAAAAGCAGAAACAGACACAAGCCTCATCCAGAAACGGTCTCTAATTGATAACTGTTTGCAAATGAAAAAATTAGTTTCACTGCATAAACAAGCCTCCCTTAAGGGCAAGCCCCATGCCCAGCAGCAGAGAGCCAAGACAAAATGAACTCTGGTATTTTTGGAGATTCTTTGTCTCATAATGCTTTGTCAAGGCTCTTAAAAAAGCCTTCCAGGTTCTTGGCACATGTATTATGGTTTCTAGTTTTATGTTTTTCTGGGATTTCTGTGTGAGAATGTGTGTGTCTCTGAGTCTATATGTGTTTCTTGAGCTTTCCTTTTGCTTGTTGGTTTTGTTGTTTTATGGTTTATTTGTCTTTATTTTAACCTCATTTTATTTTATTATTAGATTTTGTTTGTATTGGAATTACAGAGAAAGAATGGGTGTGGATTTGGGTGGTGAAGGAAACAGGGAGGATGTGGGGAGAGTTGGGAGATGGGATGCTGTAATCTGAACGGAAAAAAAAAGTCTGCTTTGTATTGAAAATAAATAGAATAAAACAAAGAATTCCTTATGGACCTGGAGAGAAAGCTCAGTGGTCAGTCACAACTGCCTGTAATTCCAGCTCCAGGGCTCTGTTGCACTCATCTGGCCTCTGCATGCACCTACCTGCACACATTTGGCATATACATAGGCAAATACATTTCAAATATTTCAAAATAATACTAATAAGTAGAAACTATCACACATGGAATATTTTCTTGTATTCAGCCTCATATATTTAATACCATGTTAATACAAAACACCAAAGCCAAAAGATAAATATTACAATACAAAAAGATAGAAAAAAAGACATAGACGTTTTTAAAAGCTTGGACTTCAATGCTTGGGTGACATTTTGATACAATAATAATGTGAGTAGCTACGTGGTAGTGAATAAATTATTTTTTAATAAAATGGAAACATTGCTAAGGGCAAAATTTAGGCAGCTAAATCATACCACTAATTTCAGATTTGCTACTCTTGGGTTCCAGTTTCATCAAAGCAATTAACAATTTTACAGTGATTTATTTCAATTTTAAACTCGTTTTATTATTTAGTAAAGTAGATCATGTCCGAACTAAAATTTTCATTTGTTAGGGCCAAAATATTGTCTCTTCAAAATTTGCAGTATTTCACTGTTTTTAATGAACTAGCAAACTTATTTATTTGTTGGTAGGGATTGAATACAGAGCCTGGGAAACATTGCCACTCATCTATCACCCCAGGGCCACTGTTTTAAACTAAAAATGCAAAATTGTGTGTTTCCGTAGAGTGGCAGAGTTGAACTAACTCATTTTATTTTCTTTTTCTTCAGAATCATTAATGAAATCACTGTTTGCTTAAAAAAACATATATCTTTACATCTATGAATATGCAGGACTTCAGGGTTTATAAATAGGAACCTGGGTCGTGCAGAGCTCTGGGGCTCCTGATGAGCGTGTGTGGCTGATTAGGCCCTGGGATCAGAGCAGCTTACGTGAAGAAGACAGTGCTGAGCTAAAGAGCAGTCATAGAAACTTGCTAATTTTATTGTCAGTCTAGCCAAGAACCCATGGCTGGTCAACTCCTAGTATCTAAGGGTGAATTTGCTAGTTATATTTGCTAAATGCACTTAGTATCAAAATCCCTTCTAAACATGTCTATGTGAGAGGTTAGTCCAGCTTATCCTTAAATAAAGCTCTTTGTTCAGTGGACAGTGGCTCATAGAGAGACTCAAATAATCAAAGTGCAGGGAAGTGTTTGTGGGCTTCTCAGGTGTGTATTGGAGCTCTGTTTCACACCCCAGTTCCAAAAGGCTCAGCAGAGTTTTCAGATTAAGAGTGTGTGACATTTGTAATCACCAGAAGTTAAGGATGATTGGGGTGAAACGGTGTCTGTCGGATGTGACAGGATCACTGGACTCACAGCCTCAAGACCTGCACAGGATCAAAACAGACTACATTCCATCATGGATGGGTAGGCACAATCCTTGATTCCTAGTGTAGGAGCTATTGGTTATTGATGGTGGCTATGGAAAGGAGACAGAGGTATTTTTAGGGGCACAGTACCTTTTAGGTCATGACCCTACACCCGTGCATATATAGGCAGCACTGATTGAAATCATTGACTTATAGAGTTTTTTTCTAAACAATGAGGACATAAACATTAGCGGGAGGACTGGGGTTAAGCTATAAGGAGTTGGAGGGAAGACCCGGGAATGAATCTGATGGAGACATACTGCATGCAACAGTCAATCCCCAAAGAGTAAACGGAAAAAAGAAAGAAGGTTGCCAATTTGAAGTCTCTACAATTGTGAACATACAATACACAATCAAACAGGCATTTGTTTCCTTGGAAGAAACATTCTATTACAAAATTCTTTAATACTTCTAGGAAAGGGTGGTAACACAAGAGACCAGCTTGCTGTCAACTTTATAGCTGGTTTTAAGATCTCTGAAGACAATGCTCCTTTAATTTTTGGGTCTGAAGGATGGTTCTTACATGGACACTTGGCATGCCATGCTAAGTCCCAGGTGCCTATTAATGGGGGGATTAGCAGGACTGATTTTGGAAGGGCTCAAGCATTTCCTGCAACAGTGTATCATTAACCGGAAGACAATAGTGTTCAGTTCTCAGTTCCTCTTGTCAGTGAGGATGGGACTGTTTACAACTAGCTGGCACTTTGTATCCTTCCCCACAGGGGCGTTGCAGACTGTCACCTCATGGGGGTAGTTTTTTGACAATAGCAGAATACAGCTGTCAAGCAAATTGATGGGTAAAAAAAAAAATAGCATAATTTGAAAATGAATTGCCCATTAACCATAGTTCTCCCACAAGCTTATCTGGAATACCAAATAACAGCTGTAGCTATAGGAACGTTAATTAATACTGACTCATGAAAGACCTCGGCTTCCAAGGCTGTAGACATAAAGATGTATAAACAGCTTCAAACTTCCTGGAATCAGTGCTAGGGAAGTGATGCCACTGTTAATACTAATTGTGAGCATCATAGCTAATACTACTACCTCTGAGAAATGATGTCATCTGATCTACAGTTCTTAATTTCTCACTTGCTTATGTGCAGAACTGAGATGGCTAATGGGAGATGTTGTTATGCCCTGTGAGATTTGAAAGTACAGGCTAACTTTCTCAGTTAGTGCCTTTGTGTATTAAAGGATATCACATCTTCTAAGTGAAGGACAGATAAACATGCTTTTTGTTTAGATCACAAGTGGGGGATGAGAAAAAGACTTGCGAGAGAGCAGGTGATGTTTATCCCCTTAGAAGTCGAACCACCATGTGGGATAAATTGGTTGTTAACCATCTGAAAAACATCCTTGAACAAATTCTGAGAGGAGGTACAAATGTGAGCCAAAAACAAGGGGCCGGGGCCTTTGGAGACTTGGGATAGTTTTGGCTGTTCACTGCTTCACTTCGAGATGTTCCTAGAGAGAACTGCTTGAGGGAAGGCTTTGGGGCTCCAGACTCCTGCTGAGGCTCTGGGTTCTGGTTGCTCCAGGTTCCAGCAGAAGAAATCCTGCTGTTTATGTCAGGAGAATCATTCCTCAGAACTGATATCCTTACAGTTTCATTTTTGTATTCTTTAATCTTTTCCTATTGTTAAGGTTAGTCTGGTTATAAGTGAGATACTCTCAGTTAATACGTTCATAATAAAGTATATTTGTTAAGAAAATTGAGCCTACACCTAAGGGAATTAGGAGATAGGTAAGGTTCACCGTCTTCTCAAAAGATGAAAATAAGTCTAAAGGGAGAAACAATACTCTTCAGCAGGTAGAGAAACAATGGCAGCTTATAGCTTGAGCCTCTTCCATGCCTCTTTGTCACCTGCGTTATCTCTGAGAGTTGGTGAGTTATGTGGATCTTACACAAGTTGCACTGTTTTATACACCTTTATTGACATTCAGGATGAATAGTGACATTAACTTGGGCAAGCAGCAGGGTGGCGACCACAATTACCAAAGGCACAGCATTTACCTCACTCTTCAAACACCATCCAGGTGAAAATGGGACTCACAATCCCCAACCTAACATTTTTTTTAGATCCAAGTATAGTTGAGAATGCTAAATTATCAGATTTGAGAAAACCATAGCTGTCCCCGTGCCTATGCAACGTCAGGTAATCAATACTTGGGATCACACCCGGCAACACACAAATCCTTGTTATCTTCAGATTATCTGCCCATCTGAAAAATGCATTTGTAAGCACAACATCTGTACCTATGGTACCTTCAAAATTCTTTTGTGGACTTCTACAGAGAAGTAGGAAAAAAAGAAACAAAAAATGAAACAAAGAGGCCCTCTCTATGATTTTATATTGTGAGTAACATCCTACATGGTGCTTGTAGTCCCAGGTTTTGAATTTTTGTCATTTTCTTGCTGTTCTTTTTTCCTTCCAGCACTGAGCTGAAGTGCTGTGCTCTGTTCCTGAGCACACATCTAAGATATGCCCTATGAAGGAAACCCACGTGCTAGATAAGCTTTGCTCAGGAGTGAGAGGTCTCTTGACCGTTACATTCAAGTCAACATCCCCTCCCCCTATAGTGAACATCATATCTACACAGAGACAAGCATCAAGTAAGGTCATGTGTTGGTCACCTGACTGCAGTGTGAGCAGAGGCTTTAAGAACCTAACTTGGTGTGTCCCCTTAGGAACAAAAGGTTGACAATCATATAGAGATTCACCATCCACAGGAAACTAGAGAGTATTGTGCCTGTGGCTAGTAGCAGGGGCTCCTGGGGACTTGTGCTGAGGAAACTGTGTAGTCACCTGATGAAGAGGTGAAGACAGTGTTACATACAGGCTTAGGATGTGCTTAACCACTAATTTATTTCAAGCTAGTATTTCTGCCAAATGTGATAAGAGGAATTATTTCAGATTTCAAATTTCCTTGATTGTAGAATTTCAGAAAAGAGGCCATGATAGCCCATCTCGGTCTCCTTTCTCCAGGGACAAACTGTGCACTTGCTTGCCCCTATTTTTAAGTGAGCACTAATCACTCAAAATTTTTATAATTATTTTTTTAAATTATTCTTCCCTCTAGCAAAAATTTAAAAAAAAGTGAATACGAGTTTTAACTGACCACTTCTTACTTATCACAGACTGTAAAACAGGAAACCATAAACCGTAGAAGATTAATAAAGCTGACTCTAGTTTCTCTCCGCTAACCTGGAGTGAGCAGAGCACAGGCAGGTGAGACCAGCAGACCCTACTCAAATCTCACCCGAATTAATAGTTACCAGTTCCCTCTCTACCCGATCTTCTATTAGAGAAGTTAATGAGAAGCAAATTGGTTGATTTGAGCTGTACCTCCTGTCTCTCTCCAGAGGGGATGGTGCTAATGAAAATTGAAATAACCAAGGATTGGTGACAATCTACAGAAGACCAATAGATGCTTGGACATCTGGGCTCTGAGATGTTAAGTGTTATCTGTAAAACAGAGCAGAAAACTTGGAGCAGACATAAATACATATACATGGAAAAATTAAAAAGTACAGTATACATGAAGGATAAATTATTATTTTAAAATTTGAATATATTTACTTTTATCAAGAAATATGTAGTAGTGTCGCACTTCTTTCTAAATATCTAGGCTTATACCCATAGATTAATGATGCTCTCAGCTGTCCCCAGAGACGCTTGTTTGGCAGTGAGCAGTGGTTAGTGCAGACACTCACAACTGCTTAAAGTGTGGAGAGTAGGTAACTTGGGAGTGTTCAGGTGACTCAAGAGTGTTTGGCTCTAAACCACACACCTCTTCACTCCTGTAAGGCTCAGGGAACATCAAAGAAGAAGGAACAGAACGAGTGTAAAGCCCAGAGGTTGGAGAGTAGCACTGAGAAGCTGTGCCTTCAAGACACAGCCGATCCCTGCACGCTCTGCAGCTTTGGTTACCTGCACAGGATTGCTGGCTTGATAACTCCCCACTCAAGCACCTGCAAGGGTTCCTAACTAAAGAGGAAAGAAAGGCATCAAAGTAGGAGGGGGCTTGTGGGAACACTAAGGTATGGGGGCATAAAAATGACAAAGAGTCAGTGCCTGTAGGTATGAGATGGTTAAAGAGTAAAAAAACTTAAAAAATCAAAATAAAGAAAATTACATGTGTAGGGATGTTTTGTTTGTTTTTTTCATTTTCATTTTATAGTTCTGGAGATTTAGCCTAGGGAGCCTTAAAACATGAGGGATTTTAAAGCTGAAACATGATATCAAGATATTTATTTAATAAATGTTTACTTGGGAATTAACATCTAATACTGTATATTAAAAGACAAAAATTATGCCTAAATTATCTTGAAACATGTATATAACATTTTCTATAGACACATATGTGTCATATATGCATATGAAATCTCATTGAGAGTTTGTGAGTTCTTCAACGACTCGAGATCACTTACAGGTTGATAGAGAATTAATAGTTCTTCCCCTCTTTTATAGCCATTATAACTGACAGCCTTACTTGCCATATGGCCACTACTAGAAAAATTATAAGTGAATTAAGTTAACTGAAATATTTAATTGCTCAAAATAACAAGTACATCGTAACAGTGATTTTTAAAAATAGTATCCTGCAATCGCTGCTATCAATTGAGATCCAGGCCTACATCTGTAGATTAACTAGAAATTTGGTTCTTACATGAATACAAAAGTAAGTGCATCATCCCTGAGGGTATACACACACGTTTACTTTACTAATAGGTATTTTCCCCTTTGCTCGGAGAAACCTAGATAATAATGAGTAATACCTGAAATGACTGTTTTGATTTTGAACACAATTTAACCCTGACTCAATGTTTGATGGGGAAACACAAAACCATGGTATACATAGTAGTGAATAAGCAGGCGACCAGGGGAGAATGACGGAGGAACATAAAGTTTGTCATTTCATGTCTAGAAATCACCCTTCTGGCTTCACTATAGCGAGCGAGCACGTTTTAAATATAACAGTGGCCTTCCTGTTCATGACGTCACTGTAAATTTCTGCTTTTCCATGGCAACAGTGGCAGTTAATTCTTAGGACCTGTTCTCGCCTTCCTTTTATGAAAGCATCTGCAGCCTGACACAACACAGACTGACAAGGCGCCAGTGCATCTGGGTTACCATTGCTTATACCACCAACTCCTGCATAGTCACTGTCCTCTGCACAAACCCTGCTCCGTACTCACTCCACACAGTCGTCTTCTCTCCTCACTGGTCCTGCCACCACTGTCCTGACTTACTTGCCAGTCAAGAGCTCTCTCTCTCTCTCTGTCTCTCTCTCTCTCTGTCTCTCTCTCTCTCTCTCCTCTCTCTCCTCTCTCCTCTCTCTCTCTCTCTCTCTCTCCCTCTCTCTCTCTCTCTCTCTCTCTCTCTCTCTCTCTCTCTCTCTCACTGGGATACTCTCCCCTATCTTTAACTAAAGTACTTAGTTCTTAATTTATTTTTGATATTTACAAAAGTAATTCTATGAAGCTCTTCTGAAAGCACTTTGTTTTGGTTTTGATAAGACAGCATCTCACTCTGTAGCCCAAGCTGTGGTAGAACTCACTGTGTAGGCAGCCCAGATTGGTTCTGAACTTACGGTGACCTTTCTTTCTCAGACTCTCGAGTGCTGGGATTACAGATGGGACTGCCTCCTCCGGCCAAATTTCTTATAGTTGTTATAAGACTTTTTATTTTGCTGGATCAAGTGAGTCATTTCTAATACTGATGTGTGAGTTAACCTTAGAATTAAGGAATACTAAAGCCATGACAATGGTCATGCTTTAGGAATTTCCTTTCTCAGCGTGGCACTTCAACCCATTTGCTCATTGTGCTATTTAGGATTTTGTCAACTAGACATAAGATATGGTCATTTGAAAAGAAAGATCCTCTCCTGAGGAAATGAATTCATCCAGTTGATCTTATGGGCAAGGTTCTTGATTAGTGATTTGGGTGGGAGGGGCCAGACCATGTGAGCACAGTTCTGTAGTACAAGAGAGTCATCGGAGAGAGCAGGGGGAGTACGCAGGCCACCAAGCAGCCATCTTCCACAGCCTCCGCATTCTGCCGCTAGGTCTCTGCCTTCAGTTCCTGCCCTGGCTTCCTGCAGTAGTGGACTATAAGCTGTCAGGTGGAACAATCTCTTTCCCTTCAAACTGTCTTTTGTCCTGGTGTTGGTCACAGAAATAGAAAGCAAATTGGGACAGCCATATAGACAGTGTCCATGTTAACTCAGCCCTAAGTGAACTTGAAAGCACAGGCCAATGTTATCTCAGCCCTCCGCAAGAGAATGCAAATGCGCAGACCAGAGGCAGCTCACTAAGAAACCCCAGGTACCTGCAAAGAAAGATGCCTGCAGATTTTCGGCATAGCCCACTCTGTTGATGGGTCCGTAACAAACATCATTGCTTGCTTAGATGGTGTTTTAAGGGGCAGCATTTCCTTTAGATTCTTTATCATGTCCATCTTTCTGCTTACATTGCTTGGCTGTTCTTGCAGGGCATGCATTTTTGCCTTGTGGAACTGTTAGCTTATCAATCACAGTTGCTTTCCTGTGCCTGGTCCGAGGATGTCAGTCTCACTGTCATGCTTGACCCATGGTTCTGCTCTGAGCGGCTGCTGCTCTGATAGGCTGTGTTTGTCTCAATCCACCCATTTTTTTTTTATCCCATCCAGTTTTAGAGGAAACAGATCACTCTGTGACTCCAAGTTTCTAGCAAATGTCCTGGGTTTTTAGTCTGTGGATCTCAAACCTCACTGCTGGGGCAGAGTGATGACTTTCAACAGTTTACTGTGCAACTCCAGACCCTGAAGTCAGTGTGTTCACCCTTTGCTCAGAGTTTCGCCTGCATTCAGTATGCTCATCCTCTACTCAGAGTCTTGCTTACTCCCTAAGTTAGGGCCAGTGAGGACTCTATGTGTCACAGCAGGCAGGTAAATGCTTAGACTGACTAATTTTATCCATTTTCCCAACATTGCCCTTACAGATGCCAAAGGAAACTTCTAGTGAAAATACAGAATCACGTGAATTTTATAGGAAGAAATGATGTGGTCATGGGAAAGGGAATTTTACTTTGAGCAATTGTAAGCTCTTCCTTTTAGTTTGGCTCTGTGATCCTTAAGAGGGCCACTGGAAACAAAATGAGACAAATATGCCAGAACTCTGCCTTAGCTCTTACTGCTGGCACAGACAGACACATATGGTGTCATTGACTTACAGATGGAAAAACAAACCAAAACCAAAACCAACCCTCTATGTCATCCAAGTAGATAAAAAGATGATGATGAAGGCTGGGCAGCAAGAATACCAGGGAAACAGGGGGTGGACGCTGAGGATGTGCAGACTTACTTAGCTGGGAAGAGGGAACTTTACTGATGACCTCCAGGGCATAGTGACCGTGGAGATACTAGAGCATGCTTGAAATTACTGAAAGAATAGATTTCTAATACTCTTATCACACACACAAAAGTAAGCTGGTGAAACAATGGGCATACTCATTAGTTTATTTAGTTTGTTCTATATGGTTTACATGAATCAAAACACCACACTGTGCTACATAGATTATGTTATACATATTAATTAAAACAAATTTAATGGCACCATAAGCCAAACCCAGAGACACAGTGAGAAAATTTGATATAATTTAGTCTGGAATACTGAGGATTTATTCTTTACCAAATGACATGTGCAAAATTCCCCTAAAAAACCTGCAGTGCTGCATCTGCTGTAAATTGTCCCTAAGAAACACCAGCAATGATGGCAAACATCTAGCCTGGTTGTGTCCTTTAGCAGCCCCACCCTGCAGATGCTGGGTTTGTTAAAGGAAAAAATAAAAGAGGTGTACATCATATAATAAAGTAGACCAATTAGGTAGTATTTCTTCTCCCCCAGAAAATATACCTTAAGAACATGGCCTCGTATTTATAGAGTTAGTGAAAGCTAATTATAAGAAATCACCCTTCTGGAAGGTTTTCTGGGAAAGTCAAGCACTTTCTTTCCCATCTAATATTTAAGATCAGGAGGACTTAATTTTAATCCTACTTGATATAGCTTGGGTCAGCTCTAAAATTATAACATTTAAAGATCACTTCAAATGGTTTTTCTTTTATGAAGATTATCCTGCTAGGCTTAAAAAAGAAACATGCTATTATTTGAGGGCTTCTTCTATTGTTCTATCTGCTCTATGGCGTCCCTTAAAGACCATTACCCTCTGCCAGAGAAAATCCCCCTTCGAGTATTCTGTTTCTTCTGAACCTTTGGGTAAGAGAGGAAAAAATTCCTTCTTAGTGTGTTTTAAAATAAAAACAAAACAAAACCACTGACATTTGGAAGGAAAAATGTCTTTTCCTTTAAGTAAACAACAACAACAGTAATAAAGAAAAGGTGACAAGAGACTTTCAAGAGAAACAGGTACTGTAGTGTTTTTGAGCATTTGGTAACATGGCTATCGAGAGAAACAAAGTAGTCTGGTTCTTATTAACCAATAGATTTCCAGACCCAGTTCCTAGCCAAGTTCCAAGTAGCAAAGTGCAAAGTACATTTAAAATGAAGTGACGGATGCAGGCGAATGATGCCGCAGTTGATGCTCTCCTGTCTCCACCTATCCCTCCCATGGCGCTGTTCTTGTAAGCTGTTTGCACAAGTATAGGCAGTGAACTCCCAGTCTGCATAGGCGCTAGGCTTGCGTCCTCCGTTACCCATGCATGCGTATCCACTAAACGACAGCCAGCCCCACCATCAGACACTGCAATTCCACATAGACCTTTCACCAAAATGGATTATTTCAGCCTCGTTGGTCACCGATTCTCTAGTTTTCCAGTGATTCATCTTACTATTAATAATGTCAGGGAATTTTAGGCCCTTGAATTAAATAATGATAAATAGGAGCCACGGAGTACGCTAGGCTGAGGCAGCGCTGTTTATTTCAGCTCGCAGCACTGTCAGCCCTGATAAATCGAATCCCTGAAATAGTTTGTGAAGTGCCGAATTGATGTGGCTGTGGCTGAGGGAGAGAATTAATGTTACGAAATAGGTCTGCAACCTAGATTGCATGAAAGCTGAGCAAAGGCTTTTTATATAAATGCTGCTTCTTTGTAGGAAATGGTTGCTACGCTGGAGTAATGCGCTTGTGTGGTCCGGGGGCGACAGGTCAGGAAGCGGCTCCACCGCGCCTGAAAGGACCCAGCTGGCTGCTAGGGCTTGGGGGAGCCACCGTCAGGGCTGCTCATTTATAACGGGAAAGAGGAAGGATGAAGGATGCAAACCACAGGAGAGAAATGAGTCTGTGCAAGAGGGATCCCGGGTGCTCAGTTCTCAAAGGCAGGGCTTATGAGCTCCTTGTGTAGAAAGAGTCCTCAGAGCTACCGAGAGCTCATTGCCCCAGCCCAGGCTGGAGACGGTTTCAGAATATGTCCTCTGATACCGTTTACTTCTAATCCCTGTCTCAGTAGCCATTTATAGAGAAAACAAACGTGTGTGAGTGTATGTGTGTGTATATGTGTGCATGTGTGTATATGCGTGAGTGTGTGTATGTGTGTGTGAGTGTATATGTGCATATGTGTATATGTATGCGTATGCTTGTATATGGGTGTGTATGTGTGTGGGAGTGTGTGTGTATGTGTGTGTGCATGTGTGTGTATGGGTGTGTATGTGTGTGGGAGTGTGTGTGTGCATGTGTGTGTATGGGTGTGTATGTGTGTGGGAGTGTGTGTGTATGTGTGTGCATGTGTGTGTATGGGTGTGTATGTGTGTGGGAGTGTGTGTGTATGTGTGTGTGCATGTGTGTGTATGCCTGTGTGTGTGTGTGTGTGTGTGTGCGCGCATGCATTGAATTTAGAGCATTGAACACGCTGTGTAAGCACTCCACCACTGATCCGTACCCCCATCTGCCTTCTATTTTTTGAGACAAAGTCTAAGTGTCCCAGCCTGCAGTTGACTGGCTCTACACGGATGAGGCATATTTCTACTTTGGATTCTTCTGCCTCAGCCACCAGAGTATCAGGGACTAGAAACCTGGGCCACCAGAATCAGGAGGATTTTCTTTTTGCTTGTTTGTTTTATTTGTGTTTTCTTTCTATCATTTCAAGTGCCTTTCTTTTCCTTTTTGAAATGCTTAATAACATGAGGAGCACAGAGATTTGGCACTTTATCCTTCCCTCTGCCCTTGTGCCCCTTTCTCTGTCCCTTATGCTTTCTCTCACATACTCCTTTCTCCCATTCCATCTGTCTTCCTTCATCTCTCCCCAAGTTCCCAGGCCTCCCTTCCCCCAGTAAACTTCTTACACCAAATCTGTTGCATGTCATTTCTCAGGGGTACACCATGGCACAGCCTGCCAAAGGTACCCTACCCCTTGATTGCATTTAAACTTATAACAAAAGGCTTGTAATAAAAAACTGTCTGTCTGTGATTCAACTCTATATACATGTGTATATGTGCACGTAACTGGCATTCGACTCTATATATGTGTGTATATAAGTTAGATATGACTGTATATATGTGCATGTAACTTGGATTTAACTTTCAGCTAAAACTATGTATGTATACATATATACACATATATGTATGCATATATATGAAACCCAGACACATATTTGAAAACACATGTTTTTAAACAGCAACCATGTGACTCTCTTCACCTTGGCTGGTGGCCTCATGAGGATGGAACTGACCGCATGGCTGGCAACCTGCCATGTGACTTAGAGACGCATGGGAGAACAGCAAAATAAAAGGATACAGAGGGTCCTAGAAATCTACAAGTAGAACAATATGATAGGCAGATTTGGGCCCTGGGGTCCCGCTCAAACTAAGGCACCAGCCAAGGACAATACAGGAGGTAAACTTTAAACCCCTTCCCAGATCTAGCCAATGGTCAGAATATTCTCCACAGTTGAGTGGAGAGTGTGATACGACTTTCTCACGTATTCTGGTGCCTCACATTTGACCATGTCCCCTGGAGGGGGAGACCTGGTGGCACTCAGAGGAAGGACAGCAAGTAGCCAAGAAGAGACTTGATACCCTATGAGAATATATAGGGGGACGTAATCCCCCTCAGGAACAGTCACAGGGGAGGGGAATAATGGGAAAATGGGGGGGGGCAGGAATGGGAGGATACAAGGGATGGGATAAACATTGAGATGTAACAATAATAAATTAATAAAAAAAAAGGTAAAATTTAAAAAAATAAATAAATAAATAAATAAAATTAACCTTGACCTAAACCTAAAAAAAAAAAAAAAAAAAAAAAGATGACCACATGACATAAAGCAACAATTGTAAAACTTCTTAGTCCTAATGGACTCTCTGTTTATTATTATATCTCCACTTAAATTAAGAAAGCAACAAGTCTCAAATATTTTGGATTGGTATAGACTTTTGTGTGAATAGAAATTTAAGGTTATATCTTCTTTAACGTACTATATATGTAACTCAACTCTGCTTTAGAATATACTGTATTTGATGATGACACCTCAAGGTTATAAAACTCTGTTCAGATTAACAAAGGCTATATATTCTAGCTACTTATGTCTAATTGCTCAACACCAAGCTTCTAGAAACACAGTTACAAACATACGTTGTAGTAGCAGCACATGTTTGATGAACAAGGCACAGTTGATAATCAAGATTTATAAACTCCTAGGGTCCTCTCAGGTTCATAGCTATGCTTGTCTGTGTTGTTTATCTTTAATCAAGATTTATAAATTTCTAAGGTCTACTCAAATTCATAATATTTATCTAGCTTCTTTGTCTTTTAAGCTTTAGCTATTTGGATAAACTATGCCATACAGAAAACTACAATAGCCTATAATGGTGCAATATAATAGGGTCAGTAACGTTGCCAGTTTTTCTATGGACTGTATGATTAGAATTTTATTTTGATTCTAGAAGAGCTTCAGTTAAAAATTGTAATTTTTATTTTTATTTCTTTTTTGTTCCAATTTACTTTAATTTTATTTATTTATTTATTTTTAATATATTTTATTAATTTATTCATATTACATCTCAAAACTGTGATTTTTAAAGCTAAGCCTAAAGTCCTAGCCTTATGAAAACTACTCAATTATTGTAAACTGTTTAGGATAATTAAGTGGATGCTGGTAGTCAGTTATCTATAATAATACAATTCTTTGATCTGTTTGTAACTATGCTTGTTGTCATGCTAAGAACTAACGTAATTAATTAGAGAAATAAGCCTTGTTTATCTGCCTCCATATGTTTTCAAAGTAAGTAACTAGGAACAAGCTACGTTTGTCTATTTATGTATACTTTTGATAGATAGGTGGTCCTCAAACACTTCAGAGATCTTCAGAATATGGTATTTAAAATGTTTAATAAAGCTTTTCATGATAGAGAGAGACATACCAGCCCCTGGCAGCACCCTTAGTATCCTCCAAAGATGATGAACACCAAAGAACCTCCACAAGGAACTTGCTTTAAATGTGGCAAAGCTAGCCACTGGGGGAAACAAAACAAAACAAAAAACCCAAAACAACAACAACAACAACAGCAACAACAACAAAAATCCTGCCCTTTACCTCAGCTGCTGACTGCATGTTGTCCAGACTGTGGACAAACAGGGCCCTGGAGAGCTGATGGCCCCACTTTGCCTAGACAAGGTATGACAGTCTCCTTAAGTTCCTATTCCACAGGCATGTCTGTGGTATCTTGTAGGCCTGATGGCTGAAGACTCCTGCTGCCCTCCACTGAGCACAGAGGAACCTAGGGAGATTGTCCAGGTAGCTAGTTAGTCTGTGTCATTTTTAATAGATTTGGAAGCTACTCGGTCTCACTCAGGTGAAACTGATCCTTCTTAGGTCTCTGGTGGGGGTTCAAGATTAGACTAGTTACAGATTTGTAAGTTTGTCTGCAGCAACCAAGTTTTTAGATGCCTTCTCTGTTCTCCTCACATGTAAAAATCAGGCCACCAGCCTCACTCTCCTAAAGCTGCTAAAACTAGGTCTAGACAGCTTACCTTGTTACCAGACTCAGAAAATAGATAAATTCACACAATAGATTTTAGTCTAACTTTTTTTTTTTAAACTATTCCTTTATGTAAAGCAACTCAGTTTTACAGTGACTGCTCCCAGTAATCAACCACTTGATCTTGTGGTAAATAATTGGATAGAAAAAGATGTAAAATTGATGTAAGGTCTGAGAACATGAATTCTTAAGCTGTGAGATCTAAGGAAGTGTTTTAGTGTGTGTTAATCGATGCTATGAAGGTTGGAGGACGCGAAAGCTTAAGTGATGAGAAGACAGTGATTTAAGGTATATAAAAGGAATGAAAATATGCTTCAGATGGCTTTGCTTCACTTTGCCTCTGTTGTGTTGAGATTTCAAGAGTTTGGAGTTTTAACACTAGTCAGTGGAGTACTGATAAGCTTTCTATCCAGCTCTGGTAAAGAGCTACGACTACTGCTATAGTCGTAAGCTCAGGGTTTTAAAGGTCCTTTGGTCGTCTTCTAAGCACAGACGTAAGAGTGCTTCCCACTGTGTTGAATCTACGACCATCCAGTCTTCCCGATAGAGGAAAGAAGCTCATCTTCCATGGTCCGTAGCCACTGAAAGTCAAGATCGAGCGAGCTTTTCCCCCTCTGCTCCACAGAGAGTTTCTGTCCTCCCTGAACTTGCCTTAAAGAGTGTTCATGCCTTTAACCCAAATTCACTCCCCATGCTTCTCCTATGACTCAAAGGCGCGAGTCCACGGCCTTTTCCCTACCATATGGGTCTCAGTACAGTTCACAAACAATGGTAATGCTACCATGTCTTTTTGTAAACTTAAAAAATTCTTGTAAGCTTCAGGGAATCGGCTTGAATCCATCTCTTGTGGGTCAAATGGACTCCAGATAAACTTCCCCGCCTACTGCCTATTCTGAGCATGAGATCTCTCTCTTCCTTTTCCTGGCTTTGAGACTCTCCCTCAATTACCAGGATGATGGACCTAAAGGTTTGAACTACACACACACACACACACACACACACACACACACACACACACACACACACACACACACGCTCCAGCATTCTTCCAGGTCCAGGTGTTCCCACAAAATTTTCAACCAGGAGAGCTTCAAAGTGGCCAGACCTACGTGGTCCAGCCTCACAGAGAGCACTTCAACTGGAACTGAACTTTCTTATCCCCAGATGGTCCCTCAGAGCCCGGACAATGAGTGAAACAGCAAGCTCTCTCAGGACTTGGCCCGCATCCTAGGGGTTTTGTTTCTATTTTTGGTCCCTAAAGATGCCATTGCCCCCAGACAGCAGGAAGCAGTCTAAAGAAAACAACACCTTCGTTCCTGCCTCATCATCACCCCTTCCTAGTTGCTCATTTTTTAAAACTGAACAAAAGGGGAGGGATGTTAGTGCATAGGCAAAGCCCAGTGGCTGCTCTCAGGGACCTAGCAGCTGCTTGTGCTGTCACCTGCCACAGCCTGGTGGGCCAGGTGTGTGCTGAGGACGAAAGGGTCTCAGCCACCCTGATCCCTGAATCCCTGATCCCTCTCTCTGTCCTCACCTCTCTCTCTCTCTCTTTCTCTCTCTCCCTTTTCCTGTGCCTCTCTCATTCTTTGGCCCTCTCCCTGTTTACTCTGTCTATGTGCCTCTATCTCTTTCCCCCCTTTGAGTTTTCTTTTTCCTTCCCCAATAAACCTCTTAGAGCAGATCTGTTGTGTGGCATAATTTCTCAGGGGTATGCCTTGTCATGGCCTGACAAGGTACTCCACCCACTCTTTCACTTTTATCCTGTCAAGTGTGATCTCTATGACCTATGACATTACCCTAAGATATAAATTTGAGGTCCAACTTACTTGCTGTTGGAAATAATTAATATCTCAATGAATCTACTATAGATGTGATAACTATTGACATAGATCTCCTTAAACAACAACAACAACAACAACAACAACAAAAACCGAAACAACAGCAACAAATAAAACAATAATAGAGCAGATGAGATAGTGTAATGGGATGTTACCAAACCTGAGGACCTGAGTTCAATTCCTGGGATGCACGTGGTAAATTCCTGCAACCCATCTTCTGACCTATATATGCGTACCATAGCATGTGTACACCTTCCACATACACATGTACATATGCAATTAATTGATTAATGTATCCAAGTTGGTTATTTTTTAAAAGGAAATGAATATTCAAGTCACAGATGACTCAAATAATCAATGAAAATAAGCAGAATAGTCAGAGCAACTCCTGGTGAAGATTCTCATGTGGAAAAAGATTGAACCAGTTGATAACATTGAGTAGATGGAGGTAAAAGAAAGCAGCATACAGGCTTGTACTCATTCATGGAAGAGACTTTCATAAATATTTCTCCCTGAGAATATTATATCCGATAAACAGAAAAACTAAGTCATTCACATTTTATAGCTTCTCATGTGTCCCTGACATTAAAAAAGTATTATATTTCTATCAAATGGACAGACTCAACGGTGGCAAGGACTAGGGGCCTCACACCAGGATGACCTGCCTCAGTTTTCAGAGATGAACAGAAGACATGGCTCCTGTCAGTGACTGCTAGAAATGCATGCATGAACTAGACAATGTTAAAAACAACATGCTGCTGTGAGGTCAGTTTTTACTGCCACCTTGACACTCTTTAAAATCACCTGGGAAGAGCATCATGAGGCATTGTTTAGACCAGTGTGGTCCTGGGATATGCCTGTGGAAGATGCCTTGGTTATATTAACTGATAAGGTAAGACTCAGACCACTGTGAGTGGCACCATGCATGGCTCTGGGTCCCTCATTCGTGAGAACGAGGAGAGCAAGCTGAAGAGTAGGCACGTATGCTCTTGACTGTGGCTTGCCTGCTTCAAGTTCCTGCCTTGACTTCTTTGCAATGAGGGACTATAAACTTTGCCTTGTGTTTGGTTAGCTCATCACAGCAACTGGAAAGCAAACTGTGGCTCAGGGTCTGAGGAGACCCTGTATGATCCCCTAAATTGTTCCCTGTAAAACCATGAGAACCTGAACTTGAGGTCCTAGAGTCCACGTAAAGGCTGGGGGTAATAGCTTACAATTATAATCTTAGCGCTGGGGAGGCAGAGACAAGAGGATCCCTAGGGCTTGTAGGTCAGCCCTCCTAGCTCTGTCCATGACCCTCAGGTGTAAGGATACATCCAATCTCAAAAATCAGGCAGAGGACAACTGGGGAGAGCACCTCCATATATGGCCTCTGCACAGGAACACACACATGCATCGACACTTACAGACACATGTACTCCAGTACACACCACACAGACACACAGACACACAGACAAACACACACACGGGGAGAGAGAGAGAGAGAGAGAGAGAGAGAGAGAGAGAGAGAGAGAGAGAGAGAGAGAGAGAGAGAGAGAGAGAGAGAGAGAGAGAAAACAAATATATAAATAAATGTGGATACAGTCAGTGTTTTTGTAGTATGTCTGTGGTATGTGTGAGTATATTGATGCTGGGTGTCTTCCAATTGCTTTTCACCTTTTCTGTTTGAGACAGAGTCTCTCACCTGGAGGTCATCATCTGGGATGAACTTTCTAGCCAGGAGCAGCAGGAACTTGCCTGTCTTCACCTCCCTGGTTCTGGGCTTACAAATGGATGCCAGGATGGCTGGCCTTTTCTTTGAACATGGCCTCTGGGAGACTGACATTGCATCCTTAGGCCTTGGCCATAAGCAAACTATCCCTCAAGCCCAGGGATTATCTTCTTACAATCACACAATGAAAGACCACAATGCACAAACCTCCTTTAAGATGATAGTCAAATCATTTTAGTCAAATCCAATTGAGGTTTCCCATGGTGAGGGAGGACTGGGCAAATCATCTAAGTGATAGCTCTAGGTTAACTCTGAGTTCTTGGCCATGTGAAGTGGCGGACCGCTGTTCCACAGCTGCAGACCTCTTGGCCTCCCTAATTCTCTCATCTGGTTTGCTCCCACCTCACCTGTTACAGCCAGTCCTCTTCCTGCTGTCAATGTTCTCTGATGCTAATTTTCTGCCTTACTGAACGGGCAGTTCTAATTAAGTACATCTAAAACTCAGATGTCAGTTTTCCCTCCACAGGGAGAAGGTACCATTTTTTTTGTGGCAAGCCTTTCTTTCCTGGAGAATAATGTCATTTGTATTCAAGATGACGGCTGTGTTCAAGACAATTGTGCTGCCGGGTGTCTGATTTCCAAATTGGCTTAATACTTCTCGATTGTGATTGAGTTAGAAGAGATGAACCAATTATCTGGGATTTTAAAATCCTAGGAAGATACAGGGGTTGGGCAATTTTTTTCCCTTTCTGGCCTGAGTTAATTTGCCTTGGCTGGTTTACATCACCACAAATTCAGTATTGCCTAATCAAAAATAGTCGCTGCCTGAGCTATTGCTAAGACAGGGGGAAAGAAGCTAAGCGACAGGAAGACACAATCAAATGTGCGATTTACTTGCTTCCTTACGGCATTCGTGATAGGAACGAAAGGGAAAGTGTACCGCCAACTTGTCAATCATATAGCACCCTGGTTCACAAGGGGAGGCATTGATTTCAAGTGTCATCATGGGGTGACGGGTAGATGAATCCAGATGAGCTCCCTCAGCCTCTGCTGATTACTCCTATAGCTGCCCAGCTGGACCCAGGCTTTCCATATTCACTTTAAAGCACATGGTTAGTTAGGCTAACTGAAAGGTTCCATCCCATGAACACTGGACCTCTGGATTTTTCTTTGCTTGTTCTACACACTTCTCACTTCTGCAAAGGTCTCAAATTGGAGGTAATCTTGTGTGTCCTGTAGGCTCCCTTACATGGTTCGACAAGAACAAACCGTGGCAGCAAGCAAGGCGTTGTTAACTGTAATGGACGTGACGTGTCAACAGCAATAAACCACAGTGTCCTACAGACTCCCAGAGGCCCCTGTGTGAACAGAGGCAGCACAAGGTCTGGTGGCAGTCCTCGGCCCTTCCCCACGAAGAAGAGGGACAGCAGCGCACCAGGCTTTCTGCTCACTGAGTATAAAGACAAAGCAGCAGAACAGGTGCCCTGCATGACAGAGAGGATATTAAAGGAACATTGACTAGATCTGCTGCTTGCGAAGGGAATTGAACAATTTAAAGAGGAATCACGCTGCTGACTATCAAAAAAAGGTGTTTAAAATTTAAAATTCAAAGGAAGTCCTCTATCCCCAGAATGCATTCTCTGTGCTAAATAAGAATAAAATCCTAACCCTGGGGTCCGCTTCCCAAGAGGACAGAGCTGCTGTTTTTCTCAGAGTCTCAATGTCCTGTCCCTTCCTCCTTCCTGCTTGCTCCAGCCATTACAGCTTTCACCGTCTTAGCCAGATATGTTCAGGTCTTTCCTACCTGCCCAGGACCTTTGCACTTGTTCTGATTGGCGTGACTTCAGAGTCTTTGCTTACACTCTTTGACAATTTGTATTATTATTATTTTTTTAAATTTTATTTTATTAATTTATTCTTATTACATCTCAATGGTTATCCCATCCCTTGTATCCTCCTATTCCTCCCTCCCTCCCATTTTCCCCTTGCTTCCCTCCCCTATGACTGTGACTGAGGGGGACTTCCTTCCCCTTTATATGCTCATAGGGTATCAAGACAATTTAGCCCACTTAGGACAACTGTGGGTGACTGATGTATACACACACACACATTTTATTTTTAACCAATATATTTTAACCAAAAACCCAGTTTTTCTTATAGTGGGAGCCTATAAATCCCTGTTTCATTGAGTTTGGGAGTCATTTCCTAATTCCCGAAAGCATATGAAATGGAGGGCTGTCCATCGAGGGAGAAGGTGGGTGTGTAGGAACTATTGATAGCCTTCTTTTGCCTCTATGGTCTTTGGGTAACATGAAGGCCAAACAATTTTTGAACAAATACAAGTTTGTTCAACCAAGTTCCCGGAGGCTCAGAGTAGGGACAAATTCAAATTTCAAATGAAAGAGAAAGAATCCCTGAGTGAGCAGGAAAGAAGGGAGCCCCAGGGCATTCTTCTTTGTGGTCCTTTGGCTTTGCATGCTACTTTGTTAATTAAGTGCGTTAAAATGTTATTTTAGAAATTGTGGGGTGATATGCCAGTTCTCAGAAAAGTCTACGGCTCAGTAGACATTGGAAATAAGACACTCACTCCAGAGTAAACAAAAAGATGCAGCTGCATCTGCCTGAGCAAGACTTCCAAGTTTAGATCCTTCTTAAGAAACTACTGTGGCTGCCTGGACATTTTATAAATAATTTAAAATGTTAGTATGCCTTTCTTTGTCCAGAAAACGCAATTTCATAGTGATATTTGAAATGGTTTTCACAGAAGTGCCTCTCAAAATATCTTGTTCATTTGTGCCTTGGGCGCCAGTGTAATAGTTACAAGGGCACTTACCACTTCAGAGCATTGGTCCTGGGTCAGTGTTATTTGAATGAAAAGTTTAATCAACGTCTTGGTTGAGTTTGCTTTTCTGTATGTCACAATGGACAAGAGAAGGGGCTTTGAAAAGAAACAAGAAAATACGTCTTACTAAGAAAGAATTATTTTTTGGTGCTAGTTATTAACGAAAAAAGTAAGTAGGTGATGGAAGTTGGCAACCCCGCGAGGGTGGCTCAATAAAGAGATTTCCTCGGGATGGGGAGAAATCTCAGTCAGAAAAGGACTTGTCTTGCAAGCATGAGGGTCTGTGTTCGAATCCCCAGCACTCACAGTCGAGAACCAAGTGTGGCTCATGTGTTTGTAATCTCAGTGGTTGGAGACAGAGGGATGAGGACCCCGGGGCTTGTTCGCCTTGCGTTCTAGGCAAATTTAGTGAGAGAACTTGTCTCAAAAGCCATGGTGGAGAGTGACTGACAGGCAACTGCAATCCTTGATCTCTACATACATGAACACACGTGTACATTCACCCATAAGCACACACATGAACATGTGCACACCCATGCACAGGAGTCCTTCAAGAATCAGTAAAGCTGCTTGTTGGTAATTTTCCAATCATTGTCTGCTTAACCTGAAAGTTACCACTCACCTTTTTCATTAGAATAGTAAATTAAAAGATTCACAGGAACAGCCTAGTTTGGCTTACTGTAAGGCTTTTCTCAGAAAACATGAAGATTATCATGATATAGAAATCAATATTTTTCAGTTCCAGGGTCTCTAATGTCTGGCGTATTTCCTCCCACCTTGCTTTTTGCTGTGGCTGTCCAGATTCCATTCTCCATAATCCTTAAATCCCCAGCTTATTTCCATCACCATAGAAACACCTGCTGGTGTGATCAGTTTTGATCAGTTGCAGACTCACCTTTTGTGCCTGCTGCCAGCCTAGCTCTTCTCAGTGTCAGCCACTGAGATGACAGAAGGGTCAGGGGCAGAGGTGGGAGCTGCCCAAAGAAGGCTCTTCCTCTTTCCAATCTGCCTCTCTTCTCACAGAGAAATGAGCCCCATGCTTTCTTTCTCCCCTCTTCAACTTGCAAATGCTTGTTTGCTAACGTTCAGAGTCAGTGCTGAAAAACCTTACAGAAACATGGCATGATCTCAGCATGTGTCTACCTACTGCATTGCTCTCTCTCTCTTTCTCTCACTGTTTTCAAAATGGAGTTTCATTTCACTCTTTAAAATCATTATGGTTAAAACTATGTAAGAAAGAGTTTACCATCTAGACCATCATATAAATGCATAACTTTATGTATTTAATCTCTCTCTCTCTCTTTCTCTCTCTCTCCCTCTCCTATCTCTGTCTGTCTCTCTGTCTGTCTGCCTCTGTCTCTATCTCTATCTCTGTCTCTGTGTCTCTGTCTCTCTCTGTCTCTGTCTCTCTTTCTCTGTCTCTCTTTCTCTGTCTCTGTCTCTGTCTCTCTTTCTCTGTCTCTGTCTCTGTCTCTGTCTCTCTCTCTCTGTGTGTATGTGTGTGTGTGCCTCCTTGCACATGTGCACATGCCATCCCACCACCAACCATTTTGGGCTATCCACTGATGCTACGAGTATTCACATTATTCTGAAACAACTCTTCAGAATATTTTCAGCTTGCCAAACTTGAGAGCTCAGCACATTAAAGAACCCCACTTTTGAAACAGTGTCCTAGCGCAGGGTCCAATTTTTTAATGTAGTAGGGGGCGACCTTGAATTTGTGATCCTCCTGTCTCCATCCCCCCATTGTTGCTGTCATAGATAAGTTCCACCCCAGGTTTATGTGGTGCCGGGAAACCTAAGCCCTGACCCAGGACCTTGAGCACACTAGGAAACCATTCTCCCAGCTGAGCTACATTTCCAGCCCTCACAGGCCCACTACTCTCCGGCTCTATTATTTTGACAACTCTAGGGAGTTCCCATGCCTGGATCCCTGCAGCATTTTCCTTTCTGTAAATGATACTGTTTTATGTTCACCTTAATATTGTCAAGATTGATTCATGTTGTAGCATTTCAGAATTTCTTCCCATCTTTTTTTCCTTTTCAGTGCTATGAATGAAACCAGGGGCCTTACACATTCGGCATTCTGCATGCTGAGTGGCCACTCTACCATTGACCTATAGCCCAGCCCATAATTTCCTTCCCTTCTAAGGCTAAATAATTGTCACTCTGCAAATCCCAGAGTCTGCTTATATATTTGTGCATGGGGATTTGGGTTATTTAACCACTTTGGCCTCTGTAGATAGTACTGTTAAGGGTCCAGATAGCTAGTTAACTTTTGAGTGTTTGTTTTGAGCTATTTAGTTGGTGAATATATTAATTTACTCTTTAAATATACAAGCCCTTCCTTATGGTCTTCCACAGCAACTATACAATTTTATATTCTTATCAACAGTACACAGAAGATCTAACCTCATGATAGGCTTTTTTGTTTCTCTGTTTCTTTCTTTCTTTGTTTCTTTGTTTGTTTGTTTCTCTCTTTCTTTCTGTATCTTTGTAGGCTTACTCTTTTCCTTGTTCATACTATTTTTTTGGTGCACGTGACTTGTAAATTCTCAGAGAGTCCTTTGGCTTTGCATGCTACTTTGTTAATTAAATGCGTTAAAATGTTTTTTAGAAATTGTGGGGTGATATGTCAGTTCTCAGAAAAGTCTACGCCAAAGGACAAAAAGAGGAAAACGGAAACAAAAGAGGACAAGAAGGGACCAAATATAAGCCCCGACAGTTGTAAAAAGGGGACATCCCAGGATCTGGCTTTTGTTTATAGTAAATCTCTTGAGAGCCTTATCTTTGGAACAGGAAACAGGCCTTGGTAATCCTGAGGTGGCTCTGAAGTTTTTATCAGAGCAGGACCAGATCTGTGGCACCTCTTACCAGATGGGATTTGGGAGCTAGCTGTGATCAAAAAGGAGTCAATCCCTTTTCTGAGAGCATTAGGGTGGCTAACAGATGGAGCTGCATTTCTACCTTGCCCAGCAATGACCCACAGTTCCTTCTGTTTCTATCATGTGGAATAATTTGAGGAGTATTGGTGCTAACTTTTCTTTGAATGTCTGGTAGCTTTAGGCCCTAACAACACCTGGTCCTGGGCTTTTGTTTGTTTGTTTGGGGGACTTTTAACGACGGCTTCTATTTCACTAGGAGTTATAGGTCTATTTAAATTGTTTACCTGATCTTTATTTAACTTTGGTAAGTGGTGTCTATTAAGAAAACTACCCAATTCTTTTAGGGTTTCCATTTTTGTGGAGTACAGACTTTTGAAGTAAGATTCTTCAGATTTCCTCAATGTCTGTTATGTCCTCCTTGTCATTTCTGATTTGGTTAATTTGGGTATTCTCTCTCTCTCTCTCTCTCTCTCTCTCTCTCTCTCTCTCTCTCTCTCTCTCTCTCTCTCTCTCTCTCTCTCCCCCTCTCTCTCCCTCTCTCTCTCCCTCCCTCTCTCTCTGCCTTTTACTTAGTTTTGCTAAGGGTTTGTCTATCTTGTTGATTTTCTCAAAGAACCAACTCTTTGCTTCACTGATTTTTCATATTGTTCTTTTTGTTTCTGTATAATTGATTTGAGCCCAGAGTTTTATTATTTCCTGCCATCTACTCCTCCTGGGTGTGTTTGCTTCTTTTTTTCCCCCTAGAGCTTTCAGGTGTGCTATTAAGTTGCTAGTGTATAAGATCTCTCCTTTTTTTTTCCGTTTAAAAAGATGAGCACTTAGTGCTGAGAACTTTCCTTCTAGAATCATTTTCTTCATGCCATATGGGCTTGGGTATGCTCCTTATTTATTTTCATTGAATTTTAGAAGGTCTTTAATTCCTTTCTTCATTTCTCTGATGACCTATTTCTCATTCATTAGAGATTTATTCAAGTTCCATGAGTATGTAAGCTTTCTATTGTTTCAGCTTTAATCTGTGATTGTCTGATAGGATTCAGTAAGTTATTTCAATTTTCTTGTATCTTTTGAGACTTGATTTCTGTCTGAGTATATGGTCAATTTTGGAGAAAGTTCTATGAGGTGTAAAGAAAAATGCTTATTCTTTGTGATTGTGTGCAATGGCCTGTAAATATCTGTTACATCCATTTTGTTTATAATATCTGTTACGTCTAGTATCTCTGTGTTTAGGTTTTGTTTGGCTAACATGTCCATTGGTGACAGTGGGTTATAGAAATCTCCCGCATCAGTGTGTGAGGGCCAATATGTGATTGCAGCAGTAGGGTTTCTTTTATAGAATTTGGTGCCCTTGTTTTTGAGGCATACATGTTGAGAACTATAACGTCATCTTGGTGGATTTTTTTTTCTTTTTGATGAAAATGCAATATTCTTTTCTATCTCTTTTGAGTAGTTTAAATTTGAGTAGCTGTTAAAATGGCTATACCAGAGAGGCCTGCCTGTCACCACACAGTACAGGTGGGATGTAGACCGACAGAGGCCTGCCTGAAGCCGCTCCACACTGTACTGGCAGCTGGAGAACACCCAAAAACCCACCTGCTGCCAGGCAACACAGCAGAAGGGGACAATGTCTAGTGAGCTGCCTGCTGGTATACCACATGGGCAGGCTGTAGACAGCTAAAGGCCTACTTGCCTTCAGGCCACATTGTGTGGGTAAGAGAGGTCACCCTGAGACCCACCAGCCATACGACCCACGTGCGGTAGGGGCCACAACAACATGCAACTATGTGATGTACAGATGGGAGAGAAAAAGAAGCAGAATACTTTGAGCATTATGAAAAGAAGTGGACCTGGAGATGGGAATGTGTGTGTGGGAACAGCCTGTGGTGAGTAGCCAACTATACCACCCGAGGCCGTGGTGAAGTCTTAGCCCATGCTGACACTCAAGGACAATTCCAAGTCTTGCCCATGCAGCAGCAGGAGTCAGTTTTGATGTCCTTTGCTCATATTACCACTAGAGACCACGTGGACATCCCTACTCAAGGAAGCCGCCTGGAACCATGTGGATGCTCAAGGGTGGTGCAGAACTTTCCCTTCCCCTTACTGGCTGATACACTCCAGAGGGCTGGCCCCAGTGACAGCACTTGGGAGAGTGGGCACTACACCTCGAAGGGGCAGCACAGTGGAGCTGGCCTTGGTGGCATGGGCACAGGTGAGCTGGCCCTTGTGGGCAAGAATGTGGGAAAGCTGGCCCCATCACACCTTTGCCATGAGGTGGCACAGGTGTGCAGATGATAACCTATCCCACTTGCCTCTCTCATCTGTACCTTATGTCCTTGAGGTCATAAATACGGGAGAGCTAGACCTGCCCCTCACTGGCTATAGTACTCGGGAGAGCTGGCCCTGCACCTTGAGTGTTTTCATGGGTGTAATGAGTCTCTTTACATCAGAGGTTTCCTTCTAGAACCTTCTGTAGGGCTGGCTTCATAGATACAGGTTATTAAAATTTGACTTTATCATGGAATATCTTATTTTCTCAATCTATAGTGACTGAAAATTTTGCTGGGTATAGTCCTGGCTAGCATCTGTGGTCTCTTACAGTTTACAGCACTTCTGTCTTTTAGAGTCTCTATTGCGAAGTCTGGTGTAATTCTAATAGGTCTGCCTTTGTATGTTGCTTGGTCTTTTCCATTACAGCTTTTAATATTCTTTCTTTGTTCTGTATGTTTAGTGTTTTGGTTATTATGTGGTGAGGGGGAACTTTCTTTCATGGGCCAATCTATTTGGTGTTTTGTATGCTTCTTGTTTCTTTACATGTATCTCTTTCTTTAGGTCAGGAAAATTTCCTTCCATGATTTAACTGAAAATATATTCCAGGCCTTTTAGTTGGGATTCTTCCTCTTCCCCTATTTTTATTATTGTTAGGTTTGCTCTTTTCAGAGTGTCCCAGATTCCATGGATGTTTTGTATTAATGATTTTTTAGATTTAATATTTCTCTGACAAGTGTATCCATTTCTTGTATTGTGTCTTCAGTGCCTGCAAGTCTTTCTTCCATCTCTTGTATTCTGTTGTGAAGCTTGCCTCTGTGGTACTTGTTCAAATTTCTAAAGTTTTAATTCTCACAGTTCCCTCTGTTGTGCTTTATTTATTGATTCTGTTTCCATTTTCAGGTCTTGAACAGTTTTGTTAATTTCCTTTCACTGTTTGTGTTATGTTTGATTTTTAAATGGATTTATTTACTTCCTCATACTGTTTCTGTTTTGCTGGATTACTTTCTTTTCCTTTTATTAATTATTCACTTTACATTTCAGTCATAGCTCCCCTTCCCTGCCCTACTCTCCTTCCCTGTTTCTTCTGTTCCCCTCCGCTACTCCTCAGACAAGGAGAGACCCCCTACCAACCCAAACTTGTCAAGTTGCATTAGGTCTGTGCACTTCCTCTTCCCCTGTGATCTGGTGAGGTAGCCCTGCCATAAGAAAGTGAAAAAAAAAAAGCAGGCAACAGTGTCTATGTCAGAGTCAGCCCACATTCTCCTTTATCTCACTGGAGCTGGAGTTGCAGGTGGTTGTGAGGTACCCAACATGATGAAGGGGGAATGAAGCAGGCCAAGTAAAAACAGCACATGGTCTTAGCCTCTGAGTTCTCTCTCCTCTCCTGCACAAAATAGCCTTTGTCTAAGTTTTTATTAGAAATAAATAGAGACATTTATTCATATCAAATAGATTGATGAGATAGATTCTAACCAGTGAATATGTCACTACAGTTGGGGAATAGAGGGCTATGATGGTTTTAGATTCCATGATCTGTTTTGTTTTACTTAGCTAGTAGGATTGATAAAACAGTTGCTCATGTAGGCTGCTAACACAGCCAAACCATGAGCTCTCCACATTGCTACCTAGCGTTCCTTCTCTCCAGTAAATATGCCCCAATCTGACCATATAAAATACCTGTGATCAGGATTTACAGGAGCAAGTAATTAAATTCATGAAACCGGTGAAATATCTCTTTCTAGTCACATAGTAAAGACAAAAACAAACAACAAATTTAATCAGACAACCAACCAACCAACCAACAAAAACCCCAAACCAAATCAAAACAAAATCCTAAAGTAAACTACACTGGATTTTTCCTGATCCTCGTATCAAATTTTGATTCTCAATTGGTTCTTGGTTAAAAAAAAAAAAAAAAGAAACAAACATTATTCGTTATAATACTGCAAAGTGGATTCAAATTGTGTGCTAAGTTATACTTAGTTGTGTACCTGACTAGCAAGGCTTCTCGATGGCTAATGTTGTCAAGTTGATAAGGCCTAGATTCATCTAGAAGACAGGACTCTAGGCATGTCTGTGAGGGCAGTTCTACGGTGAGCCTAGGGTCTTAGACTGAATCAAAGGAAAAAAGGGAGCCGAGTCCCATCAGTCTCTCTCTGACGCCTGACTGTGGACTCAGTAGAACCAGTAGACTCAAGTTCCCACCACCGTGATGTCTATGAGCCAAAACAAATGCACTCTTCAAGTTGCTTTTGCCAGAAATTTTGTTGTAGCGATGAGAAAAGTAACTAATACACTTTCTGTATGTCCTTTTGAGTTTTTTCCAATGAGCCTGCCTAGTTTCTCTTGTAAGTGTCCTTCTGGTGGCTGACAAGAAATCAAACAATTGTAGATTTTTCAAATGTAGATAATACTTATTATGGAAAAGAATCTATTTACTTGTTACATGAATCATTTATCAGATTTGATATTAGAGAATAGAACCCAACGAAGAAGTTCTTTTCTCAACTTCTCTAAAGAGGAACAAAGAAGAGAAGGCTGGACCAAGAGTCTTGAGGAGGCATCAGGCAGCCTGCAAGATAGGAGGCAGCAGAACGGGCAGTGTGCCTGTAGTGTAGTCATACAAAGGTATGTCATAGAGCCCGGTCCTATAGTTTCTAAAGGTCTTTTTTTTGAAAAATAAAATCATTCTTACTACGTCTCAATTGCTATCCCATCCCATGCATCCTCCCATTCCTCCCTCCCTTCTGCTTTCACCCCATTCCCCTTCCCTATGACTGTGACTGAGGGGGACCTCCTCCCCTTGAATATGATGCTAGGGTATCAAGTTTCTTCTTAGTAGTCTGCTATCCTTCTTCCAAGTGCCATCGGGCCTCCCTATCAAGGGGACATGGCCAAATATGGGGCACCAGAGTTCGTGTGAAAGTCAGCCCCCAGTCTCCACTTAACTGTGGAGAATGTCCTGTCCCTTAGCTAGATCTGGGTCGGGGTTTGATAATGACTGCACGTTTTGTCCTTGGTTGGTGCCTTTGATCAAGCAGAACCCCTGGGCCCAGATCTGCCCATCATAGTGTTCTTCTTGTAGGTTTCTAGGACCCTCTGGATCCATCTATTTCCCTATCTCCTGTGTTTCTCTCACCTTAGGATGTCCTCACCTCTATCCCACTTTCCTAGTAAGTGGAGACTTTCATGAGACATGCCCCTTGGACTAGTGTCCAGATATAAGTGAGTATATACTATTTGAGTCTCTCTTCTTCTGGGTTAGCTCACTCATTGTGATCATTTCTAGTTCAATCCATTTGTCCACAATTTTCTGGAATTCCTTGTTTTTAATAGCTGAATAGTATTCCATAGTGTAAATGTACCACAGTTCTTTATCCATTCTTCTACTGAGGGACACTTAGGCTGTTTCCATGTTCTGGCTATTATGAATAAGGCAGCTATGAACATGGTTGAGCATATGTCCCTCTTGGCCCAGGCAGAACAGAGAGTGTGGATCAGGGCCCCAACTTCAGAGACACCAAGATAACTAGAGGTCAATGCAAAGATGTTTCTTAAGATGTAGTTGTTCAGGCTTCTTTACCAGGGATGTTCATGGTTCATACTTATGTGCTCAAACTACCAAAGAGTGAAGCATTAAAAGCCCACTCCTAATTATTCAGGCTCTCATTCAAGTGGGTGGATATTTCAAACAGTCCCTCCTTCCTTCCAAAGATGTGAATTTACTCTGATAGTTTTTCTTGGCTTCCAAAATGAAATAAAGACCAATGAAAACTTCTACAAGCACTTCAAGGGGAAAAGAATAAACGTTGCTTAAGCAGTCCAGATTCTAAATGTGGTAGACAGAGTATGCTCTGGTAGTGAAAGTACAGTCACTCCCGAGAGAGGCTGGTCACAAAAGCAATTTGTAGGTTACACATTCGATCAATATGTGTTGGAGATTCTTGCTGATAACGATTGAGACAAAGCTCCATATTGGCCATTTAGTATTACGACTATCCTGCTGTTTAAGTAGAAATTGATGAATCCTTGCTTTTGGGACTTCCTGGACATTCTCTGGGTTTCCCCCAAACCATCGTCTCCCAACACTACTTGGCTAAGCAGGTGTTAAATGAAATGGCTGAGGTTTGAAGCTGACACCGCAGACTGAATTTCAAACACCCAATATGATACTGAAAATTACCTCAAGCCTTCACATGTCACAGACTGTAAAGATACAAATTAGGCTGTAAACGCAGCCCAGCCATAATTAGCACTGTGGTACGTTCAAATAATCCAGCTTTCTCCAGTGGAGTTTATTGAAGGAGATTATTGTGAGCAATCGTTCACTAATCACTAGGCGACAATTACTCCCTTCGCATCCATCCCCGCCTCGGCTGTGTTGTCGACGGCTACTCCCATGTGCAAAGAGGTGATACCGTCCCCACACAGAGGCAGCTCTTGCTAGAACCCCAATGGTTGTCAACTTCGCTCTCCTCGCTGTCATCTGCACAGAGCCACGCGTCACTGTAAATCAGAGGAGCGAAGGGAAATAAAACTGAATGGCTTTCAGTTCCAATCACGTCTTGTTTGACTCCAACTCAGCCGATACGTTATTGGGGAAATAATGGATTTTTATCTGTGAAAGTGAAAGAGCAGGTTTAAGAATTTTTCAAATTTAAAACTGTTCTCCTTCGGCATTTTATGAGGTAAACGGAAGACTTTCCCTGATGGAAAGGGAAATGGTTCATTTGACTCTAATGTGAAAGGGTTCTTTCAAAGAAAACCCACTTAGGGTTTTTATCCTGGGAAGGTCCCACTCTCTCCGGAGGGTTTTTATGAGAAAAGTAGAATCTGCATTTCTGGGTGTGTGGCTTCGGAGGAAAGGTCTTCTCTGTGCCTTGTGCTCCCAAACCTCAACACTTGCTTGTGGATCGCTCGAAAGCTTCCTCTGTCTGTCAGAAACCAGAAACCGAGCCCAGCAGCTTTCACTGGGTTTTCTGTGGGCGAGCACAGATGCCTTTAAAGTCTTTTTTCTCCCTAAACTCTCCCACCAAGATTAAGGTCTTTGCTTAAATCTCATTTCCACCCGGATGCTCCTTCCCTGATTAGTAACAAGCCATTCTTCCCTGTGTGCCGGCATTGAGGCATGGCTTCTGGGCCCAATCTTTCACTGTACTGCACCCAATCAAACAACTAAACAAAGCCGTGCTTATTAGCACCATATTTAAGCTCCTTCAGGCTTATTTGTGCTCAGGCCAACCATGGAACATGGGCAAGGATTCCCCACCACCGGGTTATTCCTGTCTTTCCTCTTTGTCCTGTGAAACCCAGTTGTACACAGTATCCATTTATTACAGTAGATCTGTCCACTCCAATTAAAACCAGGTATCTCACTTTTAACTTCCAGTATTTCTGGCAGCCTTTAAAAGTGGCTTTGTGATGGGGATGGAATTAATATGGTTTTGAATCTACTTGAAATCTGTTTTATTTTATTTTATTGCACTGGATCACAAAGGACTGTTTTCAGGAAGTCACAGTGCAGCTGGGACACATTTCTCATCACACCGCACTACCCTTCATCTTCTCCACTTTCCCCTCCATTCCTCATCCAGAGTCCCTTCTATTTTCACTTCATTAGTATATAGGTGACTTTACGCACATATGAAAGAAAACATGCAACACTCATTTTCCTGAATGAATTCACTTAATTCACTTAATGTGATAATGTTATTTGCATCCATTTTTCCTACAAGCGATGCAGCTTACTTTTTGCTAAGGCTGAAAAATTCCATTGTGCATTCGAGCCAGCCTTTCTTCATCCATTCCTCTGTGGTTGAACATCTGGGTTAGTTCGACGATTTAGCTATTGGGAATAGCGTGGCCAGAAGCATTGATGTCCAAGCATTTCTGTGACACATTGACTTGCGGTTTTGGGATATTTGTCTAGAAGTGCTATCTCTTGGTCATGCTGGGACATTTTTCCTGCTGATGTCACTGTTTTCCTGGTTTACCCGTTATTGTGTTTCTGCCCAGGTGAACCCCTTCAAGTTAACTTGTTTGTCCTGATGACCTATTTTCCATGATGTGCGATAAAGCATTACAAATTGCCTTGGCCCCGTCCTGTCTCAGATCAGAAGCATGGCTTTTCTAGACGTCTGGTTTATTGACAGTGGAATTAATATTCATTGATTACTGTCCTAGCGGTGGATGGAACTATTGCTACAGAGTGGTTACTTATAACTTTCAGAACTAAAGTACGGACGTGCGTTTTTTTTGTAAAGATGAAAGTATAGACATCCAATTCAAAATAAAGATTAGTAGCACTTCTCCTAACTTGTGTGACTTTGTACTGTAGTTTCTTACTTTAAAAAAACACTTCTCCCAAATGATATTAACATAATTACTCATTTGCTTCCTCTAACAGTTTATTTAAACATCCACAATACTCTCAAAATAGTCTTGTTATTGTTTTGCCAGCTGGGGTATGGGATGGAGCTACACTTTCTTTTTGTCCTTTTATTATACTGGAGGTTGTGCATCCAAAATATTGTTCTCTGATGTCAAAGGAAGTAATTATTCCTGCTTTACGGTTAAAGCTTTTTACTTGAAATGCATCATTAATTCATTTCAATCGGTGTTTTATTTTAGAAGATGTTTCTAAGGTATATTATTATTTTATTTGAATTGACCTTTGTAACAATTTTACATTTTTATACATGAAATAATAAACCCAGATATGTGAAAAAATCCACTTTCTTTTCTTTCTTTTTTTTTTTTTCATTCTTTTTTCTCCCTCTCTAGAGCATTTTGTTATTTTATTCTCAGGGTTTTTCTTTTTTTATTCCTTCTTTTGGTAAGGAATGTAAGAAAATATCAATCTCTCTCTCTCTCTCTCTCTCTCTCTCTCTCTCTCTCTCTCTCTCTCTCTGTCTGTCTCTGTGTGTGTGTGTGTTCAGCCATATGTATGTGGAAGTTAGAAGAGCTAATTGAGTACCCTGCTTTGTTACTTTCTGTCATATTCCTTCAAGACAGAATGTTTCACTGATTTTAGAGTGAGACTGGTAGCCTGAAATTCCAGCAATCCTCCTGTCTTTACTCCCTGGAGTGCTGAGGCACAGATGCCCAAGCCTATCTTTTTTTTAAACTTGACTGGGGAGAATTTGAACTCAGTTCTCTAAGCATGCACGGTGGGCTTTCTTTAACTGCTAAGCCATCTTCTCAGCCACGCAGTGTAATGTTTCTGTGGCAAATGGAAAGTTTGGTAATGGCCCATGTCATCACCCTCGTCATACATGAATCAGCCGAGACTCATGAACAGTGGATAACCTTTCCAGGGTCCTGTGGTCATCTAGTCATGTGGTCCAAGGAGCATTCTGGCTCTATGTTCATCTCTCAGGTCTTTCTGAGTGTGCAGATCTTGCCTGTATGTGTTGCAGACTGTCTCCTGATTGTAATGAAAGAGCTACGTTTTCCTTGGGACTCTTATCTCAGTGAGCCACTATTTTTTTTTGCTGCGCACTATATGCAGACTTACATGGTCTCTATGACAAGTAATGAGAAGGTGAACATCTCTTGCACTGTTCTGTTTCAGATATATCTGATATGTAGAAGCAAGTAAGTACCAAGTTCAAGCCAGAAAAATCGATTATTTTTGACAGTTGAGTTAACTTCTGCTCACCACTTTGCTTAATAAATCCTCTTCAACTCTTGAAAGACAGGTGAAAGCCATCGTTGCAATGCATAACAACCTCTGGTAATTGTGTTTTCCTCCCTGCAGTAAGTGTGCTCTCACTGGTACAGGGTGGAAGGCTAATACGTGGCATTGCTTTTCCAGACTCTCCACAGGGCAAGGTGACCTTCTTTTGAAATGATACCCAAATTAATTTCAGTTAGGTGACAGAATCACAAGAATTTTAAAACTTATTTTCCTTTGTTTCTACCCTACTCCCTGCTTGATTCTCTTTTATCTCAAAATTAAGACCCGCCAGAAGTTTGTGTTTATAATTAACAAATAGTATTTTTTTTTTTTTTGCAAATGTACTCAGTCCCTAATTCATCATTTGTTTTATAAAATCCATCTGGATGTTTCAAAGTGAAACAGAAGAAGTATGTTCCTGAAAATCTGTGTTATGACACATTCCCAAACATAGTATCCACATCTTGGTTTATTGCTTGCTGTCATCCTTATTGTTGGCATGATCACCAACTCCCATGATTTCAGCTGCTAATTATTGCTGGATGTGGCCAGAGGTTACACAGTTTATTCATAGTTTAATATTCTTACTGATTTTCTCTTCTTAACTTTTCTTTTGCTTGCTTCCTATTTTATTTTGTACTTCACTGCCATGGTACCCATTTCTACTACTTTGGGAGTATAGACTTAACATTTTTAGAGATTTTTGTTGTTTGGTTTCTTTTAGAGACTCATAGTATTCCTTTTACTCCTTTTTCTTATTCTCTAGCTTTCTTACCTTATTTTTCATAGTGATTGTTCTTTTCTGGTTATCCAAGGAAGTGGCTATTGCTTCAGCTCTTGCCAATTCAGTCATTCTCCTAAATGAGAGTGGTCATGCTGCCCCAGCTCAACACTGTCTCCAGGTCTCTGCCCAGCTCAACACTATCTCCATGTCTCTGCCCAGCTCAACACTGTTTCAAGGTCTCTGGTGCCCCAGCTCAACACTGTCTCCAGGTCTCTGCCCAGCTCAACACTGTCTGCAGGTCTCTGCCCAGCTCAACACTGTCTCAAGGTCTCTGCCCAGCTCAATACTGTCTCCAGGTCTCTGCCCCACTCAACACTGTCTCAAGGTCTCTGCCCAGCTCAACACTATCTCCATGTCTCTGCCCAGCTCAACACTGTCTCAAGGTCTCTGGTGTCCCATCTCAACACTGTCTCCAGGTCTCTGCCCAGATCAACACTGTCTCAGGGTCTCTGGTGCCCCAGCTCAACACTGTCTCCAGGTCTCTGCCATCCCAAGTTTGGGTCCAAACCATTCAAACTTACTGTGGAGACCATTTGGGCCTTCACATTGCTGACATCAATAAAAGCATCTGTCATGTCTCCCTGTCATCTCAAGGAATGGCTTATGTCTCTATCTAGTGATGAAAGTGACTGGGTTAAAAGAGATGATGTGTAGAGAGATCTGGTCATAGAGACTGTAAATTACTCAATTATTCAAGTGGTTAATTGCAATGACCTACTCCTAAAGGTTGATGCTTGCGTCCTATTCAACCACAGGTAGCAGTGACTTCTTTGGGAACAAGTGAGTTCACTTAGGTAGAGTGTATGAAATAAGAGTTGATGATTGTACTCTTGAGGAGAATAATCTACAAAGTAGGTTGATCATGATTCTGGATTGAAGCTGAGACAATCGGGACTGACACAGGGAGGGCAGGGCAGAGACCAGAACAAGGAGTTTGAGATGATGCAACCCTCATGGTGTACAGCTGTGAGAGGAGCCACACAAAGACAACTGGGGTTGGGGATGTTGAATCCTGAAGAACAATTTACTAGAATAAGATTTATCTGAGATTATATAGGCTAATGGAAACAGAGAGTACATTTCCTAAGTTGAGATATTGGGGTAATTTTTAAGGATACTGAAGCAGGATGTGGGTATGGGGCTACTTTGGCCACATTTCAGCAACCTTTCCATAAGCAAACATGCTTTTATACTTATCCTATCTTTACACAGTGACCAACCCTTCAATTTGAAACAGCTGCCTTAAAGCCAATACTGTCATTAAAAATGAGTGTGGCGGCATCATAGAAAACTTCCATTTCCAATTGGTCCAGAATTTCAGACTGTCTCACACAGGACTCCTGTTAAGCCTGGAATTTCTCAACATTTAAAAACTAGACCACAAATGCTATCCTTGTCTTGTTTCACTATTTCCCCCCAGTTTTATTTGGGCTCCTTCAAAAGTATTATTTGCCCTAAGTCATCCTGAAGACACTTTAAGAGAATGATGCCCCATTTCCCCTAAGGGGATCTGGGTAGGTTTCTGTTTGCTCTCTTGGGCTACAGATGCCTATTTTCATTGGGAGTTCATTATAAGATATAATTGGTCTTATACAGAGACAAAACTAGGGTGGACTCAGGGATGTCTCTTTTCCTTTATTTTATTTAGTAGGTAAGGAGGTAGGGACTGAAAAGAAAGAAAGGGGGATATAGAAATATATAGGGATGATAGAAGAAAAGTAAATTATTGAATCTACTCCTCAACTTAAGGCCTTAATTGTTATTTACAAATAAGGTTATTTTTAATTCACTGGTGTAGAATTTTGTATATCAATGCAAAATAAGTTTAATTTTTATACATGGGTATAGAATTTAAAGTTAAGATATATGTGTATATATATATATATATTTCTACTCTAATATGAGGTATTGTGTCCATACAACTCAATTATGATACAAGTTTATTTCCAATACCTTGAAATGCTATTGCAGGCTATTTAGGATAATTAAGTAATACAAGCTAATTGTTAGGTGATCAAATCATGGTCATGTCAATTACTATTCTATTTTTATCATAAGAATATGTATCCTAGGTCTAACAGATACATATGATCCTATCTATCTATCTATCTATCTATCTATCTATCTATCTATGTACCTATCTATGGTAAAATAGTTAAATAAGATCTTCAATAGCCTCAGAGACCTACAGAATATGGCATTTAAAGATATTTTTATTATTCTAAAGATTCTTTGACAACAAGACAGCTTAGCTCCTGGCAACATCTAGCCTACCTCAAAGAAGATGATGAGCATCAACGAACTTTCTTATGGAGATGGCTTCAAATGTGGCAGACCAGCCATTGGGCAAAATATCCTAATTTCTGCCACAGACAGAATTCTGCCTAAAAGTGGGCAAACTTGGATGCAAACTTAACTCTCCCAAGCAGGCTAAGCAAGTCCTCAATAGTTCCTGCCTCAAAAATATGCGTGTTAGATATATTGAGCCAGAAGGCTAAGATGATGCTCCAATGTTATAGAGTGTTTTGGGTGACTGTTCATCCAGAAAACTGTCTCTGTCATTTTTTTTTTTTTCATTTTGAAAGCTGCTAACCTGAACTTCTGGTTCACTCAAGTAATTAAGTTTTATTTCTTCTCAAGTCTCTGATGGGGTTGAAGACTAGATACTTTATTCTTACAATTAAGCTTAGTTGGTTAGGGGTTAAGATGTTTTTACGTCTAGATAGATGTTTTAGGTTATAGAGATGAAATATGATAGATATTGATTTTCATTCAGAATTTTAGACTCATCAAGATAGGAAAGTTTGCCAACTACAAATAACCAAATCACTATGAATGTAACATTTATATAATTCCTGGCTATTTCATGATCCTTCCTGCTGTATGTAGTTTATTTTATTTATGTATAATAACATAAATATATATGTTAAAAAAGAAATATATAATAAAGTAATAAGAAAAAAATGAGTGTGGTCATTTCTTTGTTATTTGTACTTTGGAGATTGGTTTTCTCATCCTGTCTCATGATCCCATCTCTAGTGTGTACTGAAGGCATCTTCGTAGCTAGCTAGGGAGGGCTAGAAACAAACACAAACATGAAGACTCTAGCTGTGAAGATCTCTGAGTGGTCACCAGGTAATTCTTTTAGATGCTCAAATCAATGCTTCCTAAACAATTTAATAAGGGCTGTATTGACATTCTATGTGGTTTTCCTTGTAGTTTTATTTCTACAGACGTTAAGAGAGCTAGTATATCTTATTTAGCTAACAACTGTACTTTAAAGCTGTGGTCTTTTAAATAAAATGAATAAATTGGGTTGAGAAAAAAACTATCACTTTCTAGTGGGGACCCCATTGCCAAGGACAACATCCACACAGATCACTGAATGTAGAGAGGTCAAGCTGGTGCCTGCATGGAACATTCAACCTTACATTCTAGTCTCTGGTGCAAGAGGCTACTCTCTAAGATACAGAAAGAGAAACCTAGACACCAACCCAACTACAAAACCTGTAATCTGTCCTTCCTTCAAGATGTGTTGGGAACAATGCTGGTGTAGAATTGTAGGAGTGGCCAACCAATCTTTGGCTTATTTTTAATTTGAGGTCTTTTCACAAGAGGGAGCCCATGCCTTACACTGATTAGATGTCCAGGAACCCAAGACTGGATAGTCTAGAGAGGTAGGGTAGAACCAAACATGACTGGCAAAAAGAAAAATAAAATCAATGTAATGATTCCTAATGATGTTCTGTTATACTCATAGCCTGATGCCTGTCCAGTTGTCATCAGAGAGACTTCCTCACACAGCATATGAAAGTGGGTACAGAGACCCTCAGCCAGACATTATGAGAGAGAGAGAGAGAGAGAGAGAGAGAGAGAGAGAGAGAGAGAGAGAGAGAGAGAGGGAGGAGGTATGGAGGGAGGGGCGAGGAGGGATATAGAGGGAGAAGAGACAGAGAGAGAGATAGAGAGAGATAGCTACGCAGATCGCGCGATATATCTAGATTGTCGTCTATCGCTTCTACCTTTTGCTCTCTCCCTTTGTTCCTTTTTGTCCCCTTCTTTATACCGTTTTTGATCCCCCTAGAATCTTGTTCGGACCTAATTGTACCGCGTCATAGGTAATATTAGATCCGTAAGATAAACATGGCACACTGAATCAACTAAGCAGGGCTCATATGAGCTCACAGAGACTGAAGTGGCAAGCACAGGGCCTGCATGGGTCTGTACCAGTTCCTCTGCCTATACTTTGTTGCTGGTAGCTTGATATTTTTAGGAGACTCCTAATAGTGGGAGCAGGTGTCTGACTCTTTTGGCTGTTATCAAAACTCTTTTCCTCCTATTGTGTTGCCTTGTCCAGCCTTGATATGAGGGCATTTTCTTTTCTATTGTATTAATCTTGTCCTGTTTGGTTGTTGTCTCTTGGAGGCCTGCTTTTTTCTGAAGAGAAAATGGAGAAGTGGATCTAGGAGAGAGGGAGGTGGGGAGGACTGGAGGGATGAAAAACTGTTGTCAGGATGAAAGAAGAATCTATTTCCAATAAAAATAAAAGTTGCCACTTTCATTTGAAAATTTAAAATATTTTTCTATTGTAATTATCAGCATTTGGATAATAGGATTAACTTTAAAGAAATGAAGTCATAGAAAAATATGATTGGAAGCCACAATAGTTAAAGATATAAAAAATGGCACTGTGGGTTATCAGGAAAAACATAATATATTCAAGCCTGAAAATTGTCAGCTATCAGCTGTTAGGTTAATGTTATCATTTAAATTCAGTGAATCTCCTTATTATTCTCTTATAAATTAATTTATATGGTAGCTATTACTCTTCCTAGGGCTATATATACATACATACACACACATATACATTTATAAACATATATGTGAAAACACACATGTATGTGTGGGAATAAACAATTTTGTTTGAATTTAGTAGACTAGGTCAGTAAATCTTGGGCTGCAAATATTTGAAGGTACCTTATTTACTATGAAATATGCTTATTTAGAATCCCAAACAAATGACAGCACTAATTTGCAAGGTGACAATCTTTGGATCTCATTATTTCCACAGTATCATATATTTCTCCTTTCTTCTGGGGTAGCCACTAAAGTAATGATGAAGAGTCAAAAAATTCCAACTCACAAAGTCAAACAGTTTGTGGCATTAATAGCAGCCAGTTTATGTGACAGAGAGGAGGGAACCGTGTCTGCAACAGAGAAGAAGCGTGTCACCCAAAACTTCTGCACACCAGCCAGGCAGAGGAAAGTTGTGGCAACTCAATGGAACAACTGAATTATATGAAAAGCCAGTGTTTTTTTTTTTTTTAGATCTTCAAGTTTGTTTTATTGAAGACATTCTTTCCAGTGGTTCTTAATCTATCTCAGATAAATTAGATTTTCTCCAGAACATATGGATTGCTCTCCTGTAGGACTTCTCTGTCTCATGACTTTTTCTAAGTGGAGGGTAATGAGATATAAATAACCCCTATGCATCTTATTATTTTTCTTTTTTTCATTTTTTTATTATTAATTTCTTCAAATTACATCTCAGTTGTTAGCCCATCCCTTGTATTCTCCCATTCCTCCCTTGCTCCTGCTTCCCCCCCATTCCCCTCCCTTATGTCTGTGACGGAGGGAGACCTCCTCCCCCTGTATATGCTCATAGGGTATTGAGTCTCTTCTTGATGACCTATTATCCTTCCTCTGAGTGCCACCAGGTATCTCCATCCAAGGGGCATGGTCAAATATGGGGCACCAGAGTTTGTGTGAAAGTCAGATCTCCTTCTCCACTTAACGGTGGAGAATGTCCTGTCCATTGGCTAGTCTGGGTAGGGGTTCGAAGTTTACTGCCTATATTTTCCTTGACTGGTGTCATAGTTTGAGGAGGACCCCAGGGCCCAGACCTGCCTGTAGTTTTCCAGGACCCCCTGGATCCTTCTATTTCCTCATTCTCCCAGGCTTCTCACACCTAAAGTCTCAATAGGATGTCCTCCCCTCTGACCCACTTTCCTGATAGGTAAAGTTTTCCATGGGGACGTACCCCTTGGGCTAGTGTCTCGATATGAGTGAGTATATACCATTTAACTCTTTTTGCTTCTGGGTGAACTCACTCATTATGATAATTTCTAGTTCAATCCATTTGTCCACAAATTTCAAAAATTCCTTGTTTTTAATAGCTGAGTAGTATTCCATAGTGTAAATGTACCACAGTTTCTTTATCCATTCTTCTACTGAGGGAACTTAGGCTGTTTCCATGTTCTGGCTATTATGAATAAGGCAGCTATGAACATGGTTGAGCATGTGTCCCTGTTGTGTGGTAGTGCATCTTCTGGGTATATTCCAAGGAGTGGGATAGCTGGGTCTTGAGGAAGCCCTATTCCCATTTTTCTGAGAAAGCGCCAGATAGCTTTCCAAAGTGGTTGTACTAGTTTGCATTCCCACCAGCAATGAAGGAGTGTTCCCTCTCTCCACATCCTCGCCAGCATGTGGTGTCAGTTGAGTTATTGATCTTAGCCATTCTGATGGGTTTAAGATGGAATCTCAGTGTCGTTTTGATTTGCATTTCTTTAAGTGTTTCTCAGCCATTTGATATTTCTCTGTTGAGAATTCTCTGTTAAGTTCCAAGCCCCGTTTCGCAATTGGGTTGTTTGGTTTTGTGGTGTTTACTTTCTTGAGTTCTTTATATATTTTGGATATTAAACCTTTGTCAGATGAAGGGTTGGTGAAGATCTTTTCCCATTCTGTAGGCTGTCTCTTTGTTCTCTTGACAGTGTTTCCTGCCTTACAGAAGCTTCTCAGCCTTATGAGGTCCCATTTATTAATTGTTGACATTAAGGCCTGGGCTGTTGGTGTACTGTTCAGGAAGTTGTTTCCTGTGCCTATGTGTCCCAGGCTCTTCCCCACTTTTTCCTCTAATTGAATTAATGTCTCTGGTTTTAAGTTGAGGTCTTTAATCCACTTGGACTTGAGTTTTGTGCATGGTGACAAATAAGGGTCTAATTGCATTTTTCTACATGTAGACATCCAGTTAGACCAGCACCATTTGTTAACGATGCTATCATTTTTCCATTGAATAGATTTGGCTTCTTTGTCAAAAATCAAGTGAGCAAATGTGTGGGGATTCATCTCTGGGTCTTCAATTCGATTCCATTGATCCACCAGTCTATTGCTTTGGCAGTACCATGCTGTTTTAATTACTGTTGCTCCGTAGTACAGCTTGAGATCAGGTATGGAGATTCTTAAGAGAAGCTAAGACAGACTCTCTGTACTCAGGTGTGACCAGGAAGAGTAAGAGAGTAGGTAAATAAAAGTGTGTGCAAGGAATGCTACGACTTTCCTGGATCCATGCTGGAGTGCTGACCATCTCGAGCTTGTGGAGGTCCCTTACAGGAACTCCCAGCTGCTGTAGTTCATGGCTGCAGGGGGTCCTGTCATGATCAGAAGAAATGGTCTGCTCGGGAACTCTTCAACCTCTGGCGCTGACAATCTTTCTGTCTCTTCTGATGTCCCTGAGCCTCAGTGAGAGGTGTGATATAGACGCTCCTTTGTGGCTGAGCATTCCTCAGTCACTGGTTTGTTTTCCTGTTGAACAGTTTTGAATTTCTATGTTAACTACTATAAGTACACACATACGCACACACACACACACATGCACACACACACCCCTTCTCTGATGAGCTTTGAGATCTTCACTAATCCATGGTATGGAGAGATACAGTTAGAGGGCAGTTTTATACTATCCATTTAGCAGAGATAGGGAGAACCGTAAAACTTTATGCTCACAGAAATGAGATGAACAAGACAAATTTAGGATGAAATTTCAGAACATGAAGAAAAAGCCTGTCTCATGAGTTTAAAATTTGATAGAAAAATGAAAAAGAAACCCTCATAGAGGGCGTAAGGTAAAGAGAAAGCTATCTCTGACATAGAGAGTAAAAGTGATAAAAAGTAGAAAAAAAATCTATGAAAATTAGAGTGACAATGAAGTTTGAAACCAACTAAAGGGAGTGTTAGGAAGCGTGGCTTCAAGGAGGCCAACTCCTTGCTGAGCAACTGAGGTAAAATATTAACACCCATCAAATAAAGGGACAGCCTTATAAAAAATTGGAACTTCTATAGTGAACAAAATAACCTCAAGAATATTTGAAGAAGTTGTTAGAAGTTAGTAAACACCACCCAGAATTTTGGGAAAAAATGTGAGATAGAGTATTTTAGAATTAATTCACAATTAATAAATTAAGGAAGAATCTGTTTTGGTTTCTTTAAAGCCTAAGCTCTTTGTGTCCTGGATAACTGAGAGCTATTTTAGTAAGTTGCTTCAATTGCATTGTGCCGTATCTGTGATTGTCCATTTCTTCTTTTAATAAGAAACCTGGGCTACTGATGTGACTGAGAGCTAAAAGGCATAGTGGCTAAGCCTGACCATATGGTGGGACACACACACACACACACACACACACACACACACACACACACACACATACACACACACACATACACACACACATACACACACACATACACACACACATACACACACACACATACACACACACACACACACACATACACACACACACACACATACTCGTATGCACATGCACATGGTGAAAACATAAAAGAAAATTGAATCTCAAAAATTGTCATCCAAGTATGTAAAATGGATCAAGTAATTTTAATATTGCAAAGATGTCTCACTTTACTCCTGGACCTTTTTACATTTTCTCAGAAAGCTGCTAGAGTGTTTCAGAAATCACAGACCTGAGTAAAACACTCGGAAAAGGTGGGTCTCTCCCCTGACGGCAGCTGGACTCCTGCCTGGGATTCGAACAGTAAGACAACTCGGGAGTGCAGGAAACCCCTTATTATGGAGAAGGAAGAAACAAAATGGAACTGATCAGTTGTGTCATATACCTGACTATCTGGAAGAATATTCAGAAGCATGGCTTACAATTTTAGAAAAATAATGAGACTGTGTCCCTAGGAAACTGAAAAAGTACAATGATTAAATTCAATATAAAAATGTCATACACTTGCAAAAATAATCACAGGTTATTATTTGTGCTTTGGTGATCAAAATGTAGATGATTAGGACAATGCAAACAAGGAATATTTTTATAAGCAAAATTGTAATGCAGCTTAACTGTAGAAGATATGGAGAAAGGAACAGTGGTCATAAATGTTTAGTTTGTTTGTTTGTTTGCTTGTATCACCAGAGAGAATGATCAGTAAACATTTAAGTGGAAAAATATAAACAAATACATTCGATTCAAAATTAGTGAGAGACAGAGAGAGAGAGAGAGAGGGAGGGAGAGGGAGAGGGAGAGGGAGAGAGAGAGAGAGAGAGAGAGAGAGAGAGAGAGAGAAAGAGAGAGAGAGAGGCCTTACCATGTGCATGTGGAACTCAGAGGACAACTTTCAGGAGTTGGTTCTCTTCTTCTACTGAGTTCCAGGGATAAAACTCAAGTTCTCGGCTTTCATGGGGAGCACTTTTACCTCGTGAGCCATCTTGCAGGCCTGAAAATCTTTAACTATCTTTAATTTTTTTGTGTGTATGAGTGGTGCACATGGGTACATGATATGTATGTGTGTGCTCACCTGTACATATGTGTGCAGAGGCTAGAGTCTGTATGAGTTGGAGTCTCTCACTGTACCTGAAGCTTATGGCTGGCTAATGGCTAATGAGGCACAGGCATCTGCTTGACTGACATGAAGCAAAGTCTCACAGTGACAAATTTTTCACTTGTGATACTATGGAAGAGCTGAAATTGTTTTGAATTTTGCAACACTTTGAGCTAGAGTTTTTGAGTTAGGGATGCCCAAACCTCTAGATGCCCAATCAGATGTGTGTGTGTGTGTGTGTGTGTGTGTGTGTATACATGCACATATACATATTATTCTATTAAATTTTAGTGTTACATTAGGAAGATATTCATGAAATCATGAATAATTATTAACTAATCTTTCCTTTATGGCAATTAAATCAATAGTACAAAAGGCGGATTTAAATTACTATGATTTAATTTGATGACAACGTGACAGGGAATACAGGAGAATATATTCTGAAAAGAAAAATCACATCTCTATTCCATGCATTTTCTTCTCAGTTGGGATGACTGACCCCTTTGAAAGTCAGGGTTACCCCGATTAACCTTAATGTGTTGCATGGCAACCACATTATGCACAGGGCAACTTGTGAAGCAAGCTGTGTACTGTAGTGGACTTTCCACTGGACATGCTTTCTATGTATATAGCCATAGCCAGTAAGTGTTCTTACAGAGGGCAAGGGTGAGAGGAGACAACAGAAGACACTGGTGTGCTTGATTAATTCACCAGTTGCTTAACTGGGATTTTGCTCTAAGAAGGGACCAGAATGGCTGGCAAGAATTCAAAATTTATTTGTGCCAGGTTTTGTCTTTCAGACTCATTAGTGCCTTTGATGTACACTGTAACTTTGTGATTGTGTTGTTTGGAGACTGAGGTTTTTTTGTGGTTGTTGTTTTGCTTTTGTTTTTGTTTTTTGTGTTTCTGTTTTTGATATAGCTCAGGCTGATCTGAGATTCGGTATATAAATGAAGATGGCCTGGTCTCACTATCTATCTATCATCATCTAGCTCTTATTATCTATCTAGCCTATGGAGTCCAGTATGAGCTTCCCTCATGAGAATTTCGAAGGCAGGGTCTCCTGTAAGGCCAACTGGCTTGAATTTGGTGTTGTAGTTGAGGATTCTGATCTTCCTGAGTTTTGGGCTACAGCTATTTACATATGGTTTAATCGTTGTCACTTTTAAAAGTGCCTTATTAACCAGAACATGTTTGTTGTTGTTGTTGCTTGTTTCTTTGTTTCAAATCTGGAGAAGCTGATGCAGTTCATCTAATTCAATTTTTATATAAACCCGCGTACTCCAGGCTCCTAATTCTTTAGAATGTCTACTATCAATTAGAATTGTTATCTTTTGTCATTGTTTTATCTTGCTCAATATGCACATGCCAGAAAAATTGAAGCAGTGATTTAATTAATTCTGATTTATTTTAGAAAATAAATTTCAAGTGGAGACTTTGATAAGCTTACAAAATATCTAGGAAGAAGACTAGAGAACCATTTACCATCTGAGCTATGCTCACCCTACAACCAGTGCCTTGGAGGCAGGCAGGGAGGTGATTCCCAGCATCGCTGGGAGTCCCCTACAGTGTCCTTAACCACTGACTTGCCTCTCTCTTGTTTGGATTTTTTTTCAATAAAGAAAAGATGTTAAAAGATGCTTCTGATAGTTGTGATTAGCTAATAATGGGTTCTGTTCAAAACAGAAATTGGTCCTGCAAAGGGGGCGAGCTCTTTCATTGTCCTCACCGTGCTCTGTGTTGAAGCAGTGGCTTCATTTGCTACTCCAGCTTGCTTCTCAAGGAAAGGTAATTACAGTTAGAATTAAACTCTATGGACTGTATCCTGTTGCCTCTCCTCCATGTGATGTGGAGGGGAGGATAACGCCTATGCACTCTCCTTGTTTAGAAGATTCATGTTTATCTAATGTGAAGTCAATATTATTGTCCGGGAAGAGTTAGGGGATTGTTAACGATCTACCAGGGAGTGCTCCTGAGTGCCCGGCCCACGCTCCAGTGACTCAGAAACCACTTAGCACACTCAGAGGCCCATCTCCCTTCACACCTCAGCACAGCCCATCATGCACCTCATCTGAAAATGATCTGCAGTAAAATATCTCACAGAGTTTTAATGACAGGTGGAGCTAAGGCACACAGAGGGAAAGACAAGCTTCGGCAACCTCTCCACATAGCCCTGATTCACAGACTGTCCAAACACGGAGGAGGGGAGCAAGGAATGCCAAGCTGCTTACTCTTTTCTAGGAAGAAATAGAAGCTGGCTGGTATCTCACAGAATCCCAGATCTGTAACAGACCCTAGGGCTCTTTCCTCTAAACTCTGTGTTAAGACAAGTAATATAGTATAATTTTAATTTTATACTGAAGCCAAGAAATGCTAAGGGACTTGGAAATTTTTTTTCTGCGTCTTGTATTTGGCAATCCAGAGAAACAGAACTGGATTCTTATAGAAACTCATAGGCTTATATTATAATATCTGATAACATATATAAGGAATGGTTTTAGTATAGACATAGAGACTTCCCAAGCCCTGCTCCGTCATGTACATGCAAGTGACGTAGGCAAAAAGCTGATGTTGCTGTTAAGTTCAAAGGCAGGAGAAATACCATAGTGCTATGGTGGCCACCATTTTGGACAACTCTCCCTTAGGTCAAGGTTGGTCTTCCAGTCTAGGCTTCCAACCCATCAGATGATGCTCACCCACACTGCAGAGGACAGTGCTTTACCTACTTGACTGACTCAAGTGTGCATCTCACTCAAAAAACACCCTCATAGCAACACACAGAAAGATGTGTTGCCAAATACGTGAGTGCTGTGTGAGCCTATCAAATGGACCTATAAAATAAACTATCTCAGTCTGGAGAGATGGTTCAGTGGGTAAAGGTACTTGCCTCCAAGCCTAACCAAATGAGAGCTTGTCTTCCGGCCTTCACAGACAGGTCGTACCATGTATGTTCCCTCTTCTCTCTCTCTCTCTCTCTCTCTCTCTCTCTCTCTCTCTCTCTCTCTCTCTCTCTCTCTCTCTCTCTCTCTCTCTCTCTCTCCCTCCCTCCCTCCCTCTCTCTCTCTCTCATGTACACACAGTAAAAGTTAACCATTGCATATACACATATATGCACTCTATATATACATATTCATGTATACAGACAGGATTTTTAGACATACAAAAAGATGTTGATAGATTTGTAAGACCAGTCATAGAATATTAGTGAAAATCTTCTTTTTTTTTTTTTTTCCAAGACAGGGTTTCTCTGTGTAGCCTTGGACATCCTGGACTCACTTTGTAGACCAGGCTAGCCTCGAACTCACAGCGATCTGCCTGCCTCTGCCTCCCGAGTGCTGGGATTAAAGGCGTGCGCCACCACGCCCGGCTCGAAAATCTTCTTTTGATGAAGAGGACATGGTGCTCTAAGCAGAAAAATGTCCTCTTACAAACAAAGAATAGGTAGGAACAGAAAATACTGTGGGGTGGGAAAAGGGCTTCATAGGGGATTCTCAAAACAGAATTTAAAAAAAAAAAAAGGGAAGAGAGAAATTGTTGGGATGAGAAGGAGAATGTTTGATAGATCAGGCGCATAAACAGGATCTTCCCCTGTGGCCTCTGTGCCCTGAGTGAATTAGACCCGGCACCTTCTTTGAATTCTGCTGCTACTGTTCATGCACAGGGGATTTCCCAGCTCTCTCCCTGGCCAACCCTCCCCAGTGCCTGCCTGCACATTCTGCATTAATCATACACGCATGGCACTTCCTGTTTAATCGCTTGGCAATTATCTGGTTTATATCTTCTGTTTTCATCTCCTAAACAAGATTTGCCTCATCAGATCTTAAAATTGCATTTGACATGGTGACGAATAGTTGAATTATTTGTTCCTTACAAATGTAATTATTTACCATGTAATTTTCAGGAAGACACAGCTTCCAAGTGTTCATATAAGATTCAGTGTGCAATTACCAGCCTCGCCACCATCCTGCGTCACAGCTGAAGAGACTGCAAGGACAGCCTTCAGAGAGATCCCAAGGGAACTGCTGTCCACCGAGAAGAGAGCAATGTGAGCGCATAGGTGACTTCCTGTGAGCTGCTGCTCTGCTTTACATATTTCTGGGGAAATCACTTAATTTCTCTTTGTTTCAGTCTTTTCATCCAGAACACAAGGTAACAAAGGAGCAGGAAGGCTGTGCTGAAGAATTAGAATGAACAGAGGAAATTCTGAGCAAGTGCAAGGTTCCTTTGCCTTAAAGAACGTTATTTATTTATTTACTTACTTACTTATTTATTTATGCAATACTCCTTTAGCTCAGAGAGCAGCCAGGGTTCTTCTGAGGGTAGGTAAGTTGGAGGACCCACTGCAGGAATTCCATGAAGAATATAAGGACTCTAGACTATGATGGCCTTGCTTCTGGGGCTTAGGAGATGTGCTTTTGAGCTACTGAGAAAGCAGCTTGGAGATTTCTTCAGGCAGAGGCTGGCCAGGTAGAGAAAACATGGTGCTGAAGGACAGAATTACCTAACAAGTACAGAGTAGAACTTAACAAAGAGATAGAAGCAGTTTTATCTTAAACTTTTGAGAAAGAACGTGCGGATAGTGATGACTGTTGGAAGAATTTCAATGCTATCATTTAGTAAATCAGCACCAGTGGGGTGCTGGGTCAATAATAGCCCCATTCCTTCTTGGTTTCCCATAGGTGTACTTTTTGGGTCTATTTTTATTTGGGTTCTTCTAGCTATCACCCTTTCATTCCTTTCAATCCCCCAACATTAGGTAAAAGAGAAACAAGGTTAGAGAGAAAAGGGGATGTAGACCTGTTTAGACTACTTCCTGCTGATGAGGGGCATCAGAATCTTAGTGGCAAGTTCACTCGTTGTTGTCAGAGTATCCATCAGTCCATCAGTCCATCAGTCTATCAGTCCATCAATCCATCAATAGCAAACACAGTAGCAGAGACCAGCAGCAGATGCCAGGGGCCCTTTCAGGGCTCTCCTATTTATACTCTCTCTAAAGTTCCCACATTTAAATTATCTGCAGTTGGCAAAATCAGGCCCCTCCAAGAGTACAAGGCAATCATGGTTTATGGCTATGGACAAGCAGATGCAGCTTCATATTCCACACCTGGGATTAAAACAAGGACATATTCATGTAACATAACTGGAATTTTGAAGAAGCCAAAGCTCTCACTACAGTCTCCATCTTTCTTGTCTTATATTTGATCATATGGGAATTTGCTAGAAGGTTTGTTTAAGTGCAGTGGACACAGGCGAACACAAATGATATGGGAAATGTGCAATGTAGCCAGACTTCACTTACACAGCTCATAAATGCCTAGGTCCCCACCTGGTTCCACCACTTATTAACTTCATAACTATGGGGCAACTGAATCTCCCGAAGATTTATGCATACACATAAAATCCTTTATTAATAAAGAGATTATAGTCTAAAGAGGCCATTGACAAATGTAAGCTTTTGACTATTCCCAAGTTATTTTACTTTTACCACTTTAATCTAGTAGCATTTTTAAAAGATTTATTTTTGTACTTTATGTATACGACTTGTCTATCTGCATGTATGCCTGCATGTCACAAGAGGGCATCTGAACCTATTTTAAATGGTTATGAGCCAGCATGTAGTTGTTGAGAACTGAACTCAGGACCTCTGGAAGAGCAGCTGGTATTCTTAACTGCTGAAAAATCTCTCTATTCCCAATATTTACATTTTTAGAAACCTTTTACAAAGATTTTTGGCATTGGACAGGTTGGACTTCTATTGGCTTGGAAAAAATTTAAATTTATATTTCCTTTAATTTAGTTCAGTTGCAACATATAAACATTGCTTGGTTAAATGATTTTTATCTCCTAAAAAGATATTCAGCCTGCTTTCTCTTTTTTTAAATTTTATCTTATTAATTTATTCAGATTATATCTAAATTGTTACCCCATCAGTGTATCCTCCCATTCCTCCCTCCCTCCCGCTTTCACCCTATTCCCCTCCCCTAGGTCTATGACTGAGGGGGACCTCCTCCCCCACTATATGGTCATCCCACCAAGAGGAAGTGGTCAGTACCTGCTCTCCACATAACTGTGGAGAATGCCCTGTCCATTGAGTAGATCAGAGTAGGGGTTTGATGTTTACTGCTTGTATTGTCCTTGGTTAGGGCAGTAGTTTGAGCAGACCCCCCTTGGCCCAGATCCACCCATCACGATGGTCTTCTTGTAGGTTTCTAGGACTCTCTGTGTCCTTCTATTTTCCCATCTCCTATATTTCACTTACCTAGAGTTCCAGTAGGATGTCCTCACATCTATCCCAATTTCCTGCTAAGTGAAGACTTTCATGGGACATGCTTTTTGGGCAAGTGCTCAATTATAAGTGAGTATATACCATGTGAGTCTTTCTGCTTGTGGGTTAACTCACTCAGTATAATAATTTCTAGTCCCATCCATTTGTCCACAAATTTCAGCATTTCCTTGTTTTTAATAGATGAGTAGTATTCCATAGTGTAAATGTATCACAGTTTCTTTATCCATTCTTCAACTGAGGGACATTTATAGCCTGCTTTCTCTTATTCCTTTATTCTTTTCCCCAAGCTTCATTATTTCTTGATTGGTCCTCAAATCTAAAATTCATCTAATCTAATGTGTACAGGATTCATGAAAAAAAAAAAAGTGGAGACCCATGTTAACTCAACTTAAATATACATAACACTACTGTACATCTGAAAGTAGGTATCCATATGTGTGTGTGTTTATATGTCAATTATTACAGTGTGTGCACGTGTGTTTTCATTTATGCCTGTAAGTCCCATGCCTACCTTGCTTTTGAGATGGCATTTCACTGGCTAGGAGCTCACTGTTGAGCAAAGTTCCCCAGCTGGGGAGTCCCAGCCATGCACCTTTCTCTGCCAACATCCTGGGCTTTGTAAATGTGAGTTCTGGGATCAAACTGAGGTCTTCACCTTGCAAGACAAGCACTTCACTGACTGGGCTGTCTCCCATCACCCACTAGAACTGCTTTGCCAAGTTAAGCAATCACTTCTCCAAGGTAATCAGTCACCAAATTTACCATGGTTGTTATCTTTTCTCTGTGGGCCTTGAGTTCAGGAGTCACCTCCTTCTGGCATTTCTCCTGTTTGGACAATTTCTTTTCCTTATTCTTTAGTGCCTCCTTGAACCCTAGATGTGGGGGCACCCAGGTTCTTCTCTTTGAACTTTTCTTACCTGTACTGTGTCCTTTAAGGAGTTCATCAGGCTATGGAATTTCATCACCCCCTACAAATATGCAGGTGTCTTCGGGGCGTGTTGCTGGCCAAGCATCCCTTCTGAGTAGGAGAATTACCCAGTTCTCTGAACCTCCATTGGAAGAGTGGCAGACATATCACACCCAGCACTCCTCAGATGGTGTTTCTGATCACTGGCTTTCCTCCCTACAAGAGGAAAGTAGTCTTCTTATCCCTCAGACGAATGTATATATTGTATATACATATACACATAATGTATATTAAGCAGGCATCATGTATATATATGTGCACATACAAATATATATGTACACATATTTGTGTATATATGTGATGCACACACACAGCACACACACACACACACACACATCAATATATGTCAGCATCTTAAATTCCTTTTGAACATCTCACTAGGTCTTTTTCGTTGTTGTAAAAAGAGAGATCGAGATCTGTGTGTCTCCCTTCCATACTTCCAAATAGAACTTCATCATACTTGGTCAGTACTCATTCTTCTCCACTGTTAGTTATGTCATTTTTCAAAAAGTATACAAATCGACTATTCTCCAGGCCTCCCATGTTCGTAGTTATGTAAATAACATCCTCATAGAGCCTTTAACCTGCAGGGCTCCTGACTTTGCTGGCCTTATGTACTCTACCCGTTCCTTGAATTTTAACCACCCCTTCAAGGTTTTGACAACCAGTCCTTCTACCGAGAATGCCTTTTCTAATTATCTTCACAGCTTGTTGCTTCTACTCTTTCAAGATTTTGCTGAATTCTTAAATGTCCCCATGAGACTTCTTCTTGCATCCCTGATTTAAAGTTTCAGCTCTAGTCTCAACATTTCTTGTTTCTTCCCTTGTTGTGTTTTCTCACTGTGTTTAATATCTTAATATTTGAGTTTTTAATTTTTTCCAATACAAGCATCCTGAGGACAGATCATTTGGTGGTGTGTATATTGCCTTTTGTGAGGCCTGACATAGCATCAGGCTCAAACCAGAACCTTAACATGTACTTGTGCGTTGAATAAATAAAAGTTTAAAAATCAAATCGGAAGCGAAGCAACCATATTGTATGAACATTTTGTTGGAGTGTAAAAGGCTAAAAGACTGGGTCCTTGGCTTCTGCGAGGCAATCCCATACTGGCCTTCTGGCTCCCCTCTGTAACTAACCACAGGGAATGCCCAGTCATTATACAATTTGCTAAAGAGGCTCCCTTAAGTGTAGTGGAAGAGTGTCTTCATGCCTTTTGTAAGAATATTTATCAAAAATTATTTAGAACATTGTAAGAAATTTAAAACAAAAGAGGTGTGAGGCCCACACTGTTTCTTCTCATTGTGTTTACCCAGGACATGTCTGTGGAGCGTGGACATTTTCATTGCTCATCTGTTCGTACATACACACTTCCTTTCCATGGAAGTAGTTCTGGACGAAAGAATTTTAATTAGAGACTAGTTTACCAGTATGTTTTTCAAGATGCTATATCAAATCTAGTTCAGAAATAGACACACACATATGTAATACTGAAAAACATATATTTATGAAAATATATATTTGTTTAAAAAGATTTACGTTAGTGTTATTTGTGTGTGTGAATGCACATGTGTGTGTATGTGTTTGCGGGTATGTGCGTGTACACAGGCACCACCAGCAGCCACAAGATAGTGTTGAATCCTCTGGAGCTGGCATTGGATCCTTGGAGCGGCTGTGACCTGCCTGACATGGTACTGTCACTGAACTGCACTTGTGTCTTCTGCAAGAACAGCAAGTGTTCTTAACCATGAAACAACATCAGAGAGAAGAGGTTCAGAAGAAGTAATAACCCAAAAGACATGGCCCCACTCGTCCTTTTCCTTTCACATCTGCACTCTATACTTTCATCAGTTTCCTATAGACTCTCAAATTATGGGCCATCTCTGTAGTCTCTATATGTTCACATGGTAAGCCCTCAGGTTTAAAAAAAAAAGCCAATCAAGGCTCTTTCCCTTTGAATTTGTATAGTCTTCCACACATCACTTTCAAGAAACACATCTTTTATTCTTTTATTTCACCAGCAGCTGTAACTGTTTTACATGTTTGATTTTTTTTTTTTAACAATGTCACATTCAGGAAGACAAAGTCTTCACACATTTTATATTTGGTTAGCAAACATAAAAGGCTGTGAGATAGCATATAACGCAAACTATTTTCAAATTGGATTTAGGAATTAGAGTGACAGAGGGAATGGATTCTAGCTTTGAAGAACAAACATTGAATGTGGCTTGTTCCTTGTTGGCCAAGCTGATTAGATTAAATGCCATATTTTAATGCACAGTTTAAATATTGGGCTTCAGCTTTATTCTTTTGATTAAAGTTATTTGCTTGGCAGTGGTGATTAAATATGGGTTAATAAATATAACCTTTGTTTAATCTATTGTGACCAATTTTTTGTCTCTTTCTAGATTGAGGAAAGAACAGGGAAAGATGATCTCGGAAAGCAGACTGTTGAACCTGAGTGATGGGGAAGGATATTTGCCTCATGGTGTCGAGAAGTAAGAAGCAAGAGAAAAGACTATGGGAAGATATGGTTTCTAACTGAATACTCCCAAGGGCCCATTCTTTTCCAACTGTGTTTTCATCACCCCCTTATAGCCTATCAACTTGTGAACTGATCTGAGAATGGATCCGTTGACCAGAGATCTTACAATCGAGCCTCTTCCTCAAGGCTTCACTGTGGAGTTTGCTACACTACTGACAAAGACTTCACACATGCCTCCTGGGATGGTATTCCAAATTCAAGCCATATTACTTCTCTGAAATCTTTTAATTTCATTCTTTAATCTTTTCCAGGTGGAATAGAATACATATTTTACTTCTAAGTGAAAAAAAAAACATGTCTCAGAAGCTTTCACAAAATTCTCATTTCATTTAGCAGATATAAAAGAGAGAGAGAGAGAGAGAGAGAGATAAAGGAAAAAATGACAAAGACTGGTGTTGATGCTTTTGGCCTCAAATCTAGGAACTACCCACATGACTTCTGTGTTTAAACAACACATATGAAAAGGTTCTGGGTCCATAAAGCAAAATTATTGATTTTCAGAAAATGAGATAAAATGGGAAAATAATGGAAGTTGAAACAATAGCTCTCATCTAGAGAAATCCAATGTCCCCTCATATTTTAGCTATTATCTTTCCCATCCTCTGTTTGGTAGCTGTGATTGGGTGATTGATGATGGGAGAGAAAGGGAGATAGCTGAGAAGTTATTGCAAAAAATCTTTCTGCTATGTCCAACGCTGTGTGCCAGCGTAGGAAAGTGGGAATGGGGAAACACACTTTTGATGGCAGGATCTGTGGTGTCAACAGAGCCTAAATATGCTCTCCAACTGACTGTACCTTGGCCGCTTCTTTAGATCAGTTGCATGTAGATCTGTTGATCTATTCCAAAGGAATATGTTGTGTAGTTTCCTCTGAAGGCAAACATTCTCTCTTAGGAGGACACTGGAGGAGCAGAGATGTGAGACTTGGCAAACTAAGCAAACTCACAAGGCTGAGGAAACAAAGAACACTCCAACGATGACGTGCACATACAGGGCAGCAGCGTCTGCACCCAGCTGCGGGGGAAGAGGATCCTGTTTCAGATACCCGCAAGGGGTTCTAGGGGCACCACTTCAGTAAGGCTGTGACCATGTTTGGGCGGGCTTTTCATCGGTGCAACCACTTTGGAGTCAGCCTTGTCCCTTTATGTAATGCCAATATGATCCTGAAACTCTAATAAACTGTTTGCTCACTAAGATGTACATGGGTGGAATTCCTTTTTTTTTTTTTTTTTTTTTTTTTTTTTTTGGTTCTCTGTTGAATGGGTGGTGACCCATCTGGGGCGAATGGACACTTTGTTTTATTTTAAAGCCGCCCTGGGAAAAGTCACAAGGCAGCAGGAATTACACACATTTAGGGAAAATTATAGTCATTGACGCTTGAAAACAAAGCAAGTGCAACTGTCTGTCTGTGTGTGCATTTTGCTTTTCCTGAAGAAGGAGTTTGTGACTTAGATCAAGTTTGTGAGGCTATGAGAAAACTGAAAATAAAAACAATAATGTTGTAAACTGTCATATAGGATTGGAAAAACAGAGGGGGGTTCTATGCATATGTACTTACATATGTGTTTACATATAGACACCTACATGCCTGCATGTTCTAGTTTTGTTTCTGTTACCTTCTCTTTGTCCCCTCCTTCCCTCTTTTCATACCTCCCTTCCCACTTCCCCATGCCTCCTTTCCCTTCTCAGATGGGGTCTTGTATAGACTAAGCTGGCCTCTAACCCACTAGGTGACAGACAGAGAATGACCTTGACATTCTGACCTTCCTGCCTCCACAGCCCAGTGCTGGGGTTGCAGCATGCATCACCGTGACTGATATAAAAGATGCTGGGAATCGGATCTAGGCCTTCAAGTGCACTAGACAAGCACCCTACCAGCTGAGCTACATTCTGAACCCAAGATTTAATTTGACTGGGTTCCTTAGAAGGTCAAAGTTTATTTAATTAAAGTTACTCAGTCACATCCTGTATGACTAGTTATTGGAAGTGAATATATTGGAGGGCTCTATGGAACCCGATCAAATCAGTTTGTCATTTTCCCTCTACTCAATGTTGTCTTCAACAGAGCTGTCAGTCCCAGGTACGGCCAGAGCTCCTGGGTTCTGCTCCACGTTTTCACATTAAAGTGGCTTTAGGTTATTGTGACCTGGTTTAAATCCGCATGTTCTTTTCTGAACACGACTCTAATTTGGATTGTTCACATTGTTCTAAGCTAGAGTAAATGCTCCCCAGAGACGGAGGCTACAGCGCTTGTCAAGGAGTGTGTGCCTGATTCATCTCCTAACCTTAGAGTTCTCCGTGCCATGCTAAGCACTGTATGGGTTCTCAATAAATATTAATAGAATGGAATTGAATTTACACTTTACTCATTTCACAAATAGGTTAAAGGAAGATTAAGAATGTCACAGCAATACTAGCAGGCTGAAGTAAAAAAATAGCTGTGTACATCTGCAATGTCTTGAATTTGTACAATAAAAGTGCCATATTCTGGAAAATCTAAAGCTAAAGGGGAAAATTTTTTAAAATCTGTCCATTACACTTATTTAGATCATGTTTATTAATGTTCCCTCATAGCAAATGAGCACATAATAGCTACTGAGTATTTAATTTCTTTATGCTTTTCTAATCATTTTTGTTAGTATTTTAATTTCTAGTTTTTAAGTGTGCTTATGTTTGTGTGTATATATGTATGTATATATGCATGTGTATGTGTCTGGGTGCATACACATGAGTACAGGTGCCTTCAGACAGGCCAAAAGAAAGCATTGGATCCTTTGGAGCTGGAATTTTAGGCTATGGCAAGCTGCTCCAACATGAGAGCTGGGCATCAAACTCAGATCCTCAGCAGCAGCAACATGTAATCTTGACTATGAAGACTCCTAACTAGCTATTAACAAGCGAACAAGGTGCAGTCAAATATAGCAATGATCCATGTCACAAATGTAGGGCTAGGCTGCAAAGCGGCCCGTTGAACACCGTCTCAGGCAGGGGAGTTCAGTGCTGAGTGCATGGCAATGGGTATTTGACTTGGTTTATTCTCTGTATTTTGATTTATGTATTTCTTCCAATAAAGTAAAGGTGAAACAAGTTCCTTCTGACTTTCAATCATTTTCTATAAAGACAGCTTTTGATCTGTAGCTACAAACACTTCTGTGTCCCTGTAAAGAAACTGACCTGCTTTATAAAAAATATTACATGTAAGAACGTGGCCCTCAGAATATATATTTTTCTAGTTTTGTATTTCCAATAGGTATACAATTGCTAGACTCTTTACATTTGGTTTTGTATTTTAAAAGCTTTGAATCTCTTACTCATCAAACTCATGAGATTTCTAAACTAGTATACATTTTCCTAACTAGATATGCCTAGTATAAAGTATTTCAAATTAATTAAAGATTGAGAAAAGGCTTTAAAACATGGTTTTGTAGATTCATAATACATTTTTATATTAAAAGTTTCTGAAGAGTTTGCCATAAAAAGTGAAATCGCTTCTACAGCATGCAATAAAATGAGCATTTTATTATGACGAACTTAACCTGAGACTTGTCGGCTTGAGGAATGTTTTCCTAGGTTCAAAAACTCCAGCTTCTGTCATGGCAGGAGTTCCAAACAGCACAGTGAGCAGTAATTCAACCACTGTATGACTTCCACTGGGAAAATGAACAACTCAGAAATTTCGGGCTTCCATGACTTTGCCTAGCCAGTTATAGCTCATCTTTGAAGGATATCTGTTGAGGGATGGTCTGATGTATTTTGATGCTAATTAGTAAAAAGCCAATCACCTGGGCAGGGCAACTGAGATAGGTGTGGCTAAGAGAGACACAGGAATCCAGGGGAGAAAGAAGAAGAACCCAAGGAGGAAGAGAGAGAAGAAGGCCGCCGTGTGTTAGGTGGAAGAAAAGCACGTGGCCAGCATGGATGGAAGATTCCGCCCAGATAAAGAACATTAGCAAGTATTTGGGATTATGGATGGGAGGTAGCTTGATAGAAGTTATTAGAAACAGATGGCATGGGATTGGGGCAGGTATGGAATACCATACCTGCCACACTATGGGAAGTAGTTTAGAGGATTGATATCTGCCCTGCCCCAGGCTAATTAAGGCTATTTTAAAATATAACAAGTGTCTGTGTCTTTTATTGATTCCTAGCCGGGCCTACAGGTAATACAGATAATTAACAACAACATATCTTATACAGTCTTGAGTGAGAAACACTCCTTGCCAACTCACATAGTTAAGTACCTGGTCCCTGGGTGGTGGCACTGCTTGGGGAGGCCAAGAAACCTTTAAAAAGTATAGCCTTGCTGGAGCAAGCATGCCATTGGGGAAGGCTTTGGGAGTTTAAAGAATCCTCCAAGCCAGTTTGATTTTTGCTTCCTGCTCGTGGTTGGAGATGTGCTCTCTCAGCTTCCTGTTTCTGCTGCCTTGCTTGCCAGTTGCTTCCGTGGACCCTTCACTGGGACACGCTGCTGCTATCCCTCTGGAACCACAAATGAAATTAGACTCCTTCCTCTATAAGTGGCTTATGGCCATGATGTTTTTAATCACAGCAACAGAAAAGCAACTACATGTATCTTATTTTCACTAACAGAAGTAAATGGCATACATTAACAGAATTAATTATGCAACTGAATCCATAAGGTATGATGTGTATTAATCAAATTCTGCCTCCGTCGATCCAAACCTCAAGTTCGGAGCCTCTTACAATACTCTTCTGCTCTGATAATGTCCACTTGTCAGCTTTTGCACATCATGGAGAGCATGTGATACAGGTCATACTTTTATTCATCAATTTACTTTCAGAGACATGGTCTCAGTATGCAATACAGACCAACCTTGTCCTTGCTTTTTACCACAGTTAGGACTTACCCCTCCTCATCTGCCTTGTGCTCAGGGTTGCTTGATTACACAGTTGTACAATGCCCAGCTTCTTTCTTCTTTTTTCCTTCTTCTTCTTCTTCTTCTTCTTCTTCTTCTTCTTCTTCTTCTTCTTCTTCTTCTTCTTCTTCTTCTTCTTCTTCTCCATTTCAACATCTTATTTATTACTCCTTGTAAGAGGTATGATGAAGAAATATGTTGTTTTATTAGTTCTTTCTCTCACCCAAAACAGTCCTGAAAATAAGCAATAAGCATTCATTTGCCATGGCATAACATTTAAGAATTAATAAATATTATGTACTCTTTGAAAGTTTCATACATCTATAAAGTATATTTTGATTACCTTCTACTACTGCCACTTTCCACATCCAAACCAATCTTTCTTCCAACTTCATGTCTTTATTTAGCAGCTTATTGACTTAATGGCCTAGCTGCTCCACTAATCCCTATGTCTATGAAAAATAGGATCAACAAGTTCAACTATTGTTCCACATAATATCAATCTGTCAGAAAACAGGTGCTCACTGATGCAATGGTGGTGTGACTGTTACGAAGTAACCAAGAATTTTAAGCTTGTGTTTGAGGCCTGCTGTAGATGAAGGTCTTCATTCTTGGCACTGTAGCCAAAAGCCCGTGTGACTGAAGAAATCACAGGCCCCAGCGGCACACCTACAGTTAGTTATTGTTTTGCTAAGCAGCCATGTTGTCAAACTGCATTCTAAACATTCTTTTTAAAATAGTCTACTAAAAACAATAATGGTAAGTATTGATGAACTAAAGTCGTGTTAGGCTTCCTTAGTGTAGAAATGAGGGGAAATACTTCAATACTTCTGAAAAAAATTAATGTGATCAATTTGGAAGTGGAATTTGAGTTTGATATGCTGAAAAATATAGTATTTTAATCATTTTTAATAATTTCAACAATGTAGTTTCGTCATACTCACCCCACTCCAGCTTGGAACTTCGTCCAGATCTAGCCTTACTTCTCTATGCTTCATCTTCCTGCCTCATAATTAAAAATTTAATAGCCCTTTGGATCCAATTTGTGCTGCCTGAATCCTCTTTGATGTGGAGCCGTACATTGGAGCCTGTCAACCTGCTCCCTTAAAGAAAACCAATTCTCTCTCTCTTAGCAGCTACCAACTATTCGTGGAAGACTCCAGGTAGATTCTCCATGATTTCATTGATAAGAGAAGTTAATTGAGAAATATCCCATTGTAGAAGCATAAAATTTTTTCATGATGCAAATGCTTAGAAAATGTACTTCAGAAGTGACACAACATAGGTCACTCATATGGCCTGTATTTACTTTCTACAAGTATTCTAGAAATAGAAAGCAATATACAAATGTACAACAATCCTCACAGTCATATATTTTTTACTTCCCAGCTTTATATTTATTTGTTACCTTAAACATTTAAATTTTTTAGTTCAAAGAATATTTTACATCTTTAAGACAATTTATTGTTATTTCTTTATTATATCTATGAACAGTCATAGCGGAGGGGAATAAGGGGAAAATGGGAAGGAGGGAAGAATGGGAGGGGACAAGGGATGGGATAACCATTGAGATGTAACAAGAATAAATTAACAAAAAATAAACACAAGATATCATCTTTTAAAGGGTTATGATTAAGAAGACAGGTATTCATATTATAATAATTGATGTAGAAACACTATAATATCTTTAGAGAGAGAAACAGTATGTATATGTGTGTGTAAATAGTGTGAAGGTTTCTTCACATATATTATACGTATATATGAAATACATTATATATTCCTTTACATATATATTACTGAAATGTGTAATATAAATATCTCAGAACCTGAACCTGACAATAAGTTGTTGATTTTTTACAGTCATATTTTGATAGTCACCTATGATGGAAGTATTTATGAATGATCTTCTGTATGTTTTCTTCTTTATTTGAGCTTTTAAAGCTTGTTCAGAACCCAAAGATGCACATTATATTGTGTGGCTTTGGTTCTTTAATATCCTCATTTTAAACTGTCAATTCAACTCCCACTCTTTTGCCCAATGCAACATCTATGTTCATCTTTTTACAAGGCTGAATGACTGATTGAAACTTCTGTGTCTGTGAAGAGCTGAAATGTTACAGATTAGACACCAATTATTGTGGGATATCCCTAGTCTCCTAAATAGACATGTAGTGTGTGTGTGTGTATGTGTGTGCGTATGTGTGTGTGTGTGTGTTAACATTCTTGTGATTATTAGGTAAAATCCCTTTTTGGTATGAAGAAACACATACTTAGCTTCCACCAATCCAAAGGCTAAAAGTGTCATTAGGCAACATCTGATGGTCATAGCAGAAACTTTCCCACTTTCTTGTAGCTGCCTACCTCATGTTTCTACAAGTACAATTGAAAAATGCTCTCATATAACTTTGTTTTTTTTTTTTACTATACAAATATACTATAACACACACACACACACACACACACACACACACACACACACACACACACTAAATTGCTATTTAGAAGTCTAGCAATAGCACAAAGTAATTAGCCTCTAATCTACAACATTTCAACTCATCACCATGGCAGAAGTTGTATTCAGTCAATCAGCCTTGTAAAACTTTGGGTGTAGATGCTGCATTGGAGATGGGGGTTGGACTTGAATTGACAATTTAAAATAAGGAACAATTTTGGAACATGGGTTTTGTGGTAACCTGAATCTATTTTCCAGGTCCATGTCATTTTTGGCTTCAGAATAAAATAGTTCTTAATTCCTTTGAGAGAAGAGGTGTAGTTTGGCATCATGAAAGCATAAGACATGACAAACTGACCTTTCTATACATTTCCTGAGCTAAGCTCAAGGCTGTATAGTTAATGCTATTTTAGTTTCGACAATTCACCATAACTCCAGGCTATGGATTAGTTTCCAGGCCTATTAACTCTGACTACAGTGTCTTGGGTTCACTTGGAAGTAGAAATATAGTATCTATGCTGCTTCTCTGAGAGATTCCTGAGCACCAGCAAGGGTCGTTCTCTTCAGATTTATGTTTCACCCATTCAGAAGATATTTAAGACTTTTTGATTCTCTTCCATGCAGGGGAATAACAAAATGAAAGGGAATCACTGGCCTCCATGAAATATCTGCCCAGTGGGGGAGAATGCCCATTAAAAAAAGGTAAACATACCTTGACACCGGCAGGAATAGAGGACTTTCCCTCAAACTGGGACAGTCAGCAAAGACTCCAGAAGAGGTTATAACTCACATAAATGTGACAGATAAGGCATGGCATTGATAGTGAGGGCAAGTGAGACTTCTAAGGAAAGCACATGATCATGGAGTTTCAGGAAGATGACCTCTCCCTTTGCAGCTACAGGACCAGCTGCCTATGTGAAGCTGCCTGCCAACAGTCAGTGCCTTGTGGGAAAGAAATAGATACTGGGGCTGTGGGTGGGCTTTACAGACGAGAATATGGAATACTCTTAAGAGACACAGCGATTAGGTTTCTGAATTTAAAAGGAAGCAAAGAGCAATGATTTAATACCCAAGACTGGAATATGAACAGACCATTTAGCCAATAAGAAATATGAAAGAGAAAGAAGTGGGGAAGGGGGTGGGGAGAACAGTCAACAATTGTTCTAAGATCTGCCATCTATGTGTACTGAGAGGAATATTTGCATAAGACATCCTCATCAAAGATAGTAAACCACACTTCTTCACAGAACTTTGAGAAGGGTTGTCCTATAGAGTCTCATTTGTTTTTGTTTTTTTTTCCTGCACATAATATTTGTTATGGGTGGGAATACACTTACTTTAACTCCTTAGATATAGAAAGAAGAGATCTGCCCATCCACTCAGCCTTGGGTCAGTAGATGAACCATGTATTAGTCTTCAAATTTCTGGGGGAATCTTACCTACGAGTCTTCGGTCAGTGTAAAGAAGTTTGGGCCTTGGTGTGTGGCTGTGTGGCAATGAAGCAATTGTCCATTTACTAAGATGTTAACTGTACATGCTATGCCCCTCACCTTGGAGAATAATTTTAAGGATTCAGTGACATCATACACTTGAGATAATGACCTGACCTGGCAGAAGCTCAATGGAAGTTGCAAGTTGTAGTAATGTCATTCTTACAAATGCCTATAACCAAAACCCAAAGAATTTCATGTCAAATAATATTGTCTTCAAAGTCTAAACAACTGTAACACTATGGATTTTCCGTTTTTTCTATCATGAAGACATTAGTTGAGTTTGAGCTTTAGAATTGGTCTCTAACATTATGAAGTAACTTCAGGGAAAGTTCTCAACAAAACAACAGGAAGGGATGAACAAAGGAAAGAAGAAGGAGAGAGGTCAGTGGTTGATTGAAGGCAGCATTTTTTCATGTCAAAAATAAGTGGTCCAGGGAGTTTAATCCTATGCCTTATTTAGTTTATTAGAATTCTCAATGAGCTTTTAGCATCTTGAGCAATCTCAAGTAACTGTCTGTGGAAAAATCAGCAGGCAGCTGCACGCTATGCTAAGGGGATCCAGGTTCAGTGTGTGTCCACTGAGGCATTCAGAACAGGCTGTCATCTTTAAAGAAACAGTGTTCTAAGTGATATTGTAAGAATGACATGGATTTGCTGTTAAGGTTGTTTCTATAGTGGGTATCAGCAAAACAGGCAGGTTTAAGTCTCCACCTCTTGTTGATACAACTGACTATAGAATATGTATTGGTAATTTTTAAGTGAATGGCTCTTTTTGAATTTTATAATTTGTGTCACCTTAAAAAAAGTTGAAAGAACGAGGTAGGAGAGATGGCTCAGTGGGTTAAGGTATATATTAGTTTTACTGAGAACCTGAGTTCAGCTGCCAGCAACTTTACCTTGGACAGTTCACAGCCGCTTGTAACTCCAGCTCCAGAGGCTCTGACACCCTCTTATGATCTCCGTGAGTATCTGCACTCACATATAATACCCCACCCCTCACACTCACATATATATTCAAAAATAAGACTTCTTTAGAATAATTTTTAAAGCATTCAGACTGGTATGATAGAGGCAACATGATAAAGTCTGTAGGAATACTAAGGGGATATACATGTTAATGTGTTTTTATGTTTAATAAGTTATTCTTACTGAAAACTGCAGCTCTGTACTAGCTTTGTATGCCTGAGTCTCTAGTTGGAGAGAGGATACTGTAAATTTCTCATGGATGGCTGATAAGTGGAAGTGTCTTTGTAGACCTCGAACCCAGGCACTTCCGGGGCAGGGCAGCCCTCCCGTGTCTCCCATGGCTACTTTTTCCCCCTTTTCTTTGAAAAATAAACCACTGAAGGATGCCTTTATCCCCAGAAGCTTCTCTAGTGGGATATAAATAATTGTACTTTTGTAAGGTTTTGTCAAGTGTCAGTGCTAACACAGACATTTGCACTCACTCTTTCAGTTGGCCAGTATTTATATAACTGCCTATTTTATGTCAGCCACTTGCTTTGTGACCAATGAGTAATTTCAGACAACATAAAAAATAAGAATTGTGATAAATTATGCATTGTAAATTACTCTATTTCCCATTCTGTGTAATTCTTTGGAGAACCTGTGGTCAGCACTGATTTCATGGCATGGTTGCACACGGCATAAAAGAATTACATTTGCTTTGGGATTATTTTGAGTACATGTGAGACTGATTGATCATATTCAGTTATTTTTTTGACACAAGAAACCATTAACATTATCCTGAAACATCTAAATCTATAAATTACTTTCTTAAGCATTAAAAAAAAAAAACAGTAAACAGAACTCAGAGGGAAGGGTTTCAATTCCAGTATCCATTATGAGCAATAAACTTTTAAAAAATCTGGCTCGTATGACACAGTAAGTGATGGAGTAAAAGAGACATTAATGAGTTAGTGATTTTCTTTTAAGACTTATACACTTTGAGATGCAGATAAAGACCTCAGAAAATTCCCCATGATTTAATGACCTTATTGTAGTCTATGATTAAGTCATGTTGTAAAAAGACCTCAGGAAATGCCTTTTGATAGGAAAGTATGCAATTAATGCATTGAAAGATAGGTCCCATGTCCTTGAAAATATGTTCTAAAAGCCCTTAGATATAGTTTAAACGTAGATATAATTTTTCTCTGATCAAAAATTATAGATAATGCATCAATTTTAGCTTATATTTTAAGTCTTCTTTATTTTTAGTCATGAAAATCCTTTGTCAAATACCCTACATAAAACTGGAAAGATTTGGCAAAAACTTTTCTTTCCTTTTTTTAAACTATCACATTATTTTTCTTGAGACTGTAGCTAAGACAAGTTTAAAACTACTTGTAGCTTTCATTAGTCTAATAATGAAGCTTTTTCTTGCATTTTAAAGCAGAGGATTTATAGCTCAATGTGCCAAACAGAATTTCAATGTTCTTAGCAAGTCTAACGATAATGTCACATTTGGAAGCAGAGAGTGACTGACTAGATTCTTAGCAGAGCAATTTTCAAACCTAAATTTTAAGTCAAAGCTCACACTGCAATCTTCTGCTCTGCTCTAATGCAGCTTAGGTGCATCTAAATCTGGCTATGCTGGTTTTCCTGACCACATCCACAGAAGGATAGATCTTCTTCCCATAAACACATTTTCTGGCAAATTGTCCCCACTCCCGGGCTTTCTTTTAAGGGGAAGTGTCAAGTGGTCAAATTGGTGCTATTTTGACCCCATTCACAATGATTGACATAAAGACAAGTCACTAAAAGAAAGTGGAAGCCGACCGTTTATCACACTTCAGAACGGGAACCTTAAAATATATATGTTAAGATGCTTAGATGTATTTGGATCAAAAGATCTCCCTGCCTTGAGATGTGCATTGCATGCTAATTGTTTTGGGCACTATATGATCACGAGGAAGCAGAGAAATGAAAGAACTCACAGACTCACAGAGAAACAGAGACAAGGGTCTGCATTACTTCCCACTGCATTAACATATAGTGGCTACCCGTGGTTGGGGCACCACGGAAATCCACAGTCCAGGCTTCCTCAAGGCCCTGCTGTACCTCAGCCAGATCTTGCACACACACACACACACACACACACACACACACACACACACACACACACACACACACCACAGAGAGAGAGAGAGAGAGAGAGAGAGAGAGAGAGAGAGAGAGAGAGAGAGAGAGAGAAAGAGACTCCATTAGTGATTGCACTGTTTTTAATGGGAAAGGAGGATGAGGAAAATGAAGAGAGAAGGAAAAATGGTCCATTTGTAGTGGTCATTCAGTGGAGCATGGTCAAACTCCCAGTCGCCAATCCTTCCCCACACACATCTGTGCCAGAAGCCATTGAATATTTGTTTGTCATAGTGACATTGGAAACTGCAATACACACACACACACACACACACACACACACACATACATGTGTGTGTTATATATATGTACATATACAGGTGTGTAATATATATATATATTAGCTTTACATGCATACATTCAACATATATTGCATATATTGCAACAGTTTGTTGGCCTGGCTCAAGTCAAGGTTTCTAGTTTCTGAAACACTGTAAATACAGGGCCATTGCTGAGACAAGACTCGGGCATCCTGCTGTTGTCCAGCATCAGAGTGATACTGCAGCTAGGCAGAGTGTCCATGGTCAGTTCTGTGCCAGCTCCTGCCTGGCACATACATCCCTGCCTCTGGCCTGTCCGTATTGGCTGGACCTTTGTGCTTGTAGCCTGTAGGTAGTGCGGCTACCACACATTCTCCATCTTCCAGCCATGGTGGCTCCATGCTGGGGGCCTAGGGCTGCTCCTCATCTCCCTATGTTAGGTGCAGGCAGCCTAGGGTTCCTCAGATGATGACCTTTGTGATTGCAGCCTGCTGGATGAGATGCAGCTGTGAAAGGTCTAGACTAGTCATTCTGAGAGCTGCTGTGTTTCACCATCTTTCTCTCCAATTTTTGAGCCCACGTTTTAAAAGCATCTTCTCATAAGACTTGCCTTTCTCTTGCCCCCTTAGCTGGTCCAGAGTTATTGCAGGCTCTGTAGACTCCTTTTCTGCTACCTTGTCACCGTTTGGAGCCTTCATGGGTCTCTCAGACACCCCGGAGCTCCATGGCAGATAATGCCACCTTTGTTTTCTCCCCGACTGCACAGTTCTTATCCTTAAAAATTCTGAAAGAACCTAACTTTAAGTAGCAGTATCTCATTTAAAACATTATTTATTTATCTTTTCTTTTCAGTGGGTGCTTCAAGCAGTATTTGAAGTTTTTAAGGAAGCACCATCAGAGAGATCACTCTGAACTACATGAACTGTGAACGGATGCTAGATACAGAATATTTCCTACCACTCAAAGAACGAGAAGCAATTGCTCCTCACAGTGGCAGTCATTTATCAGCAATTGCGTTTTGTAGTTTATTCACCATCTGAAATCTGGGCATACAAACCTCTATTAACATTAAAATTCCATGGATTTCAGGCTTGGTGAGGTGGGAACAAACAGTTAGTGGCTTTGGTATTGATAAGACAAGACATAAACCCTTTCTCTTTGGGGAAAAGTTCTCAGCGTTGGTGAAGGAGGACACACAAAACAGGAATGCTAAGGTAATTCTGGGGGCAACAGAACACAACTTTGTTTAGTTTTGGTTGAAAAAATTCTCAATATATACCAGAAGCTGCAACATTTTAATCTCATTGCACCAAGGGGGGTTATTTATATAATTTTGACACAAGAATGTATTTTCAAATTTAGAACAGAAATTATATACCAAGTTGTTTTTTTTTTTTGTAGAATCTTTTAGTATAGAAACAGGAAAAACTCTCTAATATAACATTGTGTAAACTAGGCTCGGGCTTACACTTGCACTCGGACACTCAGGAAGAATATTGTTGCGAATTCCTGGTGAACTTACATCACTTGGAATGTTCCAGGGCTACAGCGTGATAGCTTGTCACAACAACAACACACAAAATGAAACAAAACAAAAACTTAGACTTGTGAAGTAAAATCAACGATGGCATATTATGCAACCTGAGTGGCTACGTGGGTGAATTTGTAAATTACATGTGATTGTGCTCTTAATTATAAATTGCTCATAAGCACTCACCTCAGCCACAACAATTTTAGCATGGGGAACTCCTCCAAAGGATGAATTTCAGTTATCCCTAAGTTGTAGTTTTAAACAACACATTTATTTTCATATGCACACACATATGCAAGATATGTGCTTATACTTTCATTCAAAGTTTTATAAAATGAGTACTTTACAAGTAAAAACAGGCTCTAGAATACATATCTGTACACATAACATTCCCTTTACACCTAACCTTTACCCACCCTTTTCATCAAATTAAGGTCACTTTTACCATTAAGATCACTTGAAACTCCATTCATGGATCTAACATTTATTCAAACATAAAAATAGAAATATAAGAAATGTAAGAAAGTATTATTTTTCCTCATGAAAAAAATAAATGCCTTTGTCTATAGTTCCCTGCAATAATTTGTGCACCAGGATGTGGAAAGCTTTGTCTGAACAAAGGCAAGAGTCCAGCTTGCCCATGGCGATCACAGCTCATAGCCTACTGCTTACTAGAAGCTCCAGATGTTTGCAAGGACATTTTCCTCCAGTTCAGCATAACCTTTATTCTAACCAGCTCTGCGAGACCTCAGCAAAGATCTTGAGTTTTTGAGAGAGATCCTAACGGTGAAATCATTCCTTCTTCCCCAAATTCGTAATGTTATAAGCACCTTAGGTTTCAGATGAGATTATCAAGACATTGGGCATGTTTCTTTGTTTTGTCCTATTCTGGTTTGTTTGTTTTTCTTTTATATTATTTTAGAAGTCTGTATTCTAATAAGAGAGAGGAAGAAATGCTATATATTTGGGTGCATGGGGAAGTGGGAACTATACGGGAGGAGTTGGGGGAAAAGAAATAGTAATCAGAATATACTGTATGAAAAAAATCTATTTTCAGTAAAAAAGTTGGGGCATATGTTTTAGATTATTGAAGAATCATTTCTTCTCCAGTGATATGAGTGTACACAGCTCATATTTTATGAAGTCAGTGCTTCAGGGGGAATTATTTTACTACAGTTGTTTTAATTTTTTCTTTTTTGTTTTTTTTTTTTTGTTTGTTTTGAAGAGTTACTGAATTTTGCCATTTAATGTTCTTTAAACTGAGAACAGTAATCTTTTCTAGGAGTCTGGCTGATCATTTCTAAGTATAAAATGCTGCACTTAGTACAAAGGGGCATAACATCCATCCATATTTTCTATCTTTTTGTTGTTTCCTAAAAACAAAACAAAACAGAGCAAACAAACAAACAAAAAACCCAAACCAATTATTTTGACAATTATTCTGAAAATGGGCTATAGACAATAATGATTATAAATAAATAATGTCTTATGGCTAGAGGTAAGTTTAGAGTTAAGGGTATACTATGCTGGTCTTGCATTCACAGGGCTCTAGGTACAAAACTCAGCATTGCAAAAGAGAAAGAAAAAGAATGCATCAGACTCCATATGAGTACCTACAGGACAATATAATTTATACATTCCAATTAATTATTCTTTGTTATGTGATTGAGCAGTCCTTCTATTTTAAAGTCAAAAAGCATTATAGTAAGAATAGTAGAGTAACAGCATAGAAGTTATTTCAAACCATTACATGGTTTCAGATCAATAACTAAAGAAAAAAATCACAATTCCTTAGCAAGGTGAAAGGTATTGGATACATTATATTATACATTTTTTCTTCATTATAAGTATTGTTGCCATTGGCAATGTATGAAGCCCCCTCAACATCCATTTTTCAGAAACATCTTCCTGTAATGATCGGATACTTGAATAATGATTAAGTCTCATACCCACCCCCTTGTTATCCTGGCAAGCATCCTGGAATATGTATGAATTCAGAAATAAGATTGCAAATTACTTTGGCTGCTTTAAAAAAAAACTTGTGATGTATTTCTCTCATAGAGCATCAACTGTCAAAGTTGTTGCTTTCCTTAAAACAAGCCAACAAATATTCCTTTCTTTTCTCCATATATGTGAACACACAAAATAACACGGCTTTGTTGGCACAGAAATCTACTTAATCACACAGTTCTCATTTCTTAGGTTATGGAAAAAGCATAGTTGTGTCAGGGAAAAAAATTGAAGTAAAAACCCTGGAAGCATATTGTCTGGTTATTAGAACTTAGGGCTTCTAAGACTGAATTCCTTCCTCGAAGCTGCGAGGCTGTTCTGAAGAATTTGCATAGATCTTCCAGGCAGAATTCTTATTTTGGCTGAAGTCTTAAATTGCAAATTGTTCTGCAATGTAATGTCATCTACTGCATCTTACTTCAGGAGAGTTCCTTGAGAAATATCACTGGGAATCCAAGGAGGCCATGACTTCTCACTAAATTCCATTGTAATCCTGCCATGCTCTTTCAGGGACTTGCATCCCTTTATAAAGAAGCCTTGGAAATACGCATAAGGCCAGTGAGGAACTTTTCATGCCATAGCCACATGTAGAAGATGGAAGTTTGAAATACCTGTAAATTATCTAATGTAGCTATTTTCAAAGCGATCGCATATGTAAAGGGTATCCATAGCAACTGCAGTAACAAGTGAGGTCTGAGTAAGACCCATGTAACCAAACAGGAAGTCTAACAAGGTGAAGGGCATTCTGTGATCAGGAGCTCTCACAAGCCTTGGGACCCAGAGTGCCCTCAAAGTAAGCAGAGAAGTTCTTCTAACTTCACTACAACCATAATCATAACTACAGAGAAAATATCACTGAGTGTTTAAAAGTTACGCTTAGCATTCTCCTATTCCTCTGATGCCAACAAGGTTTCATACTTCATGAATTTTCTCTATTCTCTGTCAAACAGAAACACACACAAATGAACACCCAATTAGGTGATATAATCACTTGTTTCACAGAAGCTGGGGACATACACATTACTATGCATCACCTACGTTTTTCTTAGTTAAGTGTATACGATCCAGTCATTCATTTGCCTGTATTTTCCAAGTCCAGAACACATACACACACACACACACACACACACACACACACACACACACACACATATGTAAAGTCAATTTACTTCACCATTCCAAGTAGATTTGTGTGTATATACTTACATATTAAATTTATATGTGTGCGCATGCCACATCATCCATGTAAAAATCAGAGGACAGCTTATAGGAATGAGCTCACTCCTTCTACCTTGTGAGCTCTGGGGATCAACCTGAGTGCCTTTACCTTCTTGCTGGGCCACCATTCCACTACTAAGAGATGCACAGGTGTCATAATAGACATCTGTATATATTTTTGTACCTGTATCTTTTTAGTTCCATTTGCTTCTCTGTAAAATAGTCTACCAAGAGTGGCACTTGTGAATCAAGGGGTCACTTGACTCTTGTTTATAATATATAATTTTAGATAACTTTATTAAAAGGTTTGTTCCAACTTCCCTCTTGCGAAGTCAAGTAGCAGCAGACTCCAGTGGGAGGCTCCGGGAGCAGTAGCACGTTCCGGTGAGCCCAGCCTGAATTGGGGAAGACGGTGCTTAGGCAGTGCTTAGGCGTCGTCGTAGGCCTCCTCTTGCCTGAAGTCAGCTGCAGAACATGTGCATCTTATGCTGTGGCCACTGCCACCTACAGGGGAATCTTTGAGTTACAGTGGGGAACTCTGTGGCCACACCCACCTCCTTGTGCTGATGATCCTGCTCAGGAACAGACATCTAAAGTGAATTAGAAAGGACTCTGTAGGTTACAGGCTTCCAGAATTCTTGACTAACAGCACAACTGAAGATGCCAAGTAGAGCTGTTTTCCCTAAGTTGCGCCAGTGCCTCATTAGGTTTTTATACAGGTATGGTGAAACACCATGACCAAAAGCAACTTGGGGAGGAGTGGGTTTATTTCAGCTTAGAGTCCATCATGAAAGGAAGTCAGGGCTAGAACGTGAAGCAGGAAGTTGAAGGCAGGAACTCAAGCAGAAGCCATGGAGGAATACTGCTTACTGGTTTGTTCTCCCTGGATTGCTCAGTTTGTTTTCTTACATACCCCAGGACCACCTGTACAGTGATAGCATGCCTGCAGTGGATGGAGCCGCTTTCGTACCAATTACTAATCAAGAAAATGCCCTACAGGCAAATCTTGCTGAGGCATTTTCTTAACTTGTTGAGTCTTGTGTCAAGTTGACATAAAACTGACACAGCTGGCATGGGACTTAAGGATTGCAGCCTTTCCCCTACCTGGATTTCCTGCTGTGATCGCTGCCTTATTCAGCAGAGGAAATGAAGGACAGAGTTAGAAGGCAATATATTACCATTCTTTCTTGAGTCTCACATGGCATACAGATTACACAGTGCTACCAGAGTGATGTCCAGTGCTGTGGACAGCCCAAACACCACAGTCCTGGGGCCCACTGTGGTTTACACCACCTTGGGAGCAGAAATCCCACACACAAAGAAAACAAGCTGAAATGCCCTTGCTGTACGTTCAGCTTTTCACTGCATACTTGGCACGTGTCGCTCATATTGAGTAATTTACTGCTCAGCACAACCTTCCTAAATTAGCAATCATCGCTAACTCCTTTCCATAAGTGGTCAGTGGGGGCCCGGAGCTGTTGTCTCCTCAGTGGTGGGGAGTGGAACCAGGAATCAAAGCCAGGCAGCCTCGCTTCAGTGACGCGCCTGGGTAAGGTGATGACGCGGGTTCATCTGGGGCCTGGCTGATCACAAACGTTGGGAGGCAACTGGTGTTTCATTCCACTTATTATGCCATTGCATAACCAATTAGTCTGTTTCCCTAACACGGAGCTGGGTGCCTATGCAGACCATCCAGCTAAGCCGACGTCATAAACAGAGGTGGTGATTGCAGGAAGGCAGTATCAAGATGAATGTGTTTTCTTACAATCAGGTGCTTTTAGGTAATTGCTAATAGTAACTCCAGGGTATGTGTCTGCACTAGGGGTTGCACTGGCATAAGTTATTTTTAAAAGCCAGAGTACATTTGAATTATTAATAGTTCTCTTATCACTATGATGAAATACTTGACAGAAGCAACTCAAGGGGGCAGGGAGAGTACATCGTACTTAGAATTTCAGGAAAGAGATCATTCTGGAAGCCACTCACCGAAGTGACTGCCTCTGTGGTGCTGGGGGCTTCCTGAAGGCTTGCTGCCTCTCACACCTCTGTGTGTTGCAGGGCAGTGATGGGAACTGAAACAAGCCTGGGCCTTAAGCTTTACACATCCACTCTATACCTTGCAACCACCTCAGCGAGCCAGGTCTTCTGTTCCCCAAATTCTCCAACTTCCCACAACAATCCTCCCACCTCGGGTACAATTATTCAAGCTTGTAATCCCTGTTGGGGACAGTCTACTTCAATTACTATTAATAATATGAAGAAAATACTATTGTTCTCATGGACAGAGGACTAAAGTACTAACAATCTGTTAAAACCAATTTTTTTCAGTGTTACCTAGAGTCACCCAACATGTCAAGGTGTAAAACATTTCATGTAGCTATATATAGAAAAAAAAAGAAGGGGATAAATCTCCTGGAAAGATTTCCTGTGCAATAGATCTTGAACTGACGCTCCACAGAAGGAAGATGGTGAAAAGGCACAGGCAAAAAAAAATAACAGGTGAAAGAAGGAAGAAAGGAAGGAAGGAAGGAAGGAAGGAGGGAAGGAAAGGAGGAAGGAAGGAAGGGAGGAAGGGAGGAAGGGAGGAAGGAAGGAAGGAAGGGAGGAAGGAAGGAAGGAAGGGAGGAAGGAAGGAGGGAGGGAAGGGAGGGAGGGAAGGAAGGAAGGAAGGAAGGAGGGAGGGAAGGAAGGGAGGGAAGGCACAAAGGATAGGATGAAGGTAGTGGGGAGGAAGAGGAAAGAAGAAAAAGATGGGAGAAGGAAGAAAGGGTGGAGGGTCGGTGGGATGAAGGGAAACAAAGCAAGGGCGAATGAGCTCCACTGTGCTCTCAGAATGCAGGCCATTTTCCATCAATGCTACAAAACAATGAAGGATCGAAGAGTGTCTGAGAATGTCTGGAGGCTGCCTGCACTAATCAGCTGTCTTGAGTGGAGATAAGACAGCTCGCAGTGAGGAACAAATGAACAACATGTCATGCACGTGTCTTGAGTAATTAATATCACAGGGACTGGAGTGCCAGCATTATTGCCCGCCCCGCATTTTCTCTTTATTTCCTGACTACACTATTAAGAAATGAATCACGCACACCTACATTGCATTTTGTCAGGATAATGATAAGCCTTTTTAAAATTATTCACTGTAACGCTGGGTCAGCCACACAGACTGCCCTGTGTACCGTGGAAGAGAAAAAATGTCCTTGTCACATCCTTACTATGCTGAGAGGCATTCTGGGTGGAGAGATGGTTTGCTTTTTCCAAAAGGTAACAGTTTCCTGAAAGCAGGAAGTGCATCTAATGTCCTGAAAACTTCCATTCTATTCCAGACCCAATACATCTCTCTTTGTTAAGTAAATAAGGTAGCCCACTATACATGTTATTTAATTTGGGGGGGGGCCAACGGGAGAGGTTAACAGGCTTATGGACTTCCTGATACTTCTTAATTAAAAATTCATATTCAAAATGACCTATAACAATGTTATTGCTGAAGTTAACTTTGTTTTGAAAAGATGACTATGGACACATTCAAGAAATTTTATAGAAAATATGTGTGTGTGTGTGTGTGTGTGTGTGTGTGTGTAATGTGGGCTTTTTAGGTATTAAGGTTTGTATTATAAATTTGATATTCTCATTTTAAATTTACAGTGGGATTTGCAAAATACATTTATGCATAGTGAAATAAGTTCACCGAGGGAGATAACTCTATTTGTATTGCTCTGTCCTAATTGGGAAATTACATTCTTAACCATGGATACCCTGAACAGAAGCAGCCATCACCCTTCTGATTTTTGCGTTTCACAAATATGCCAAATATGTTCACTAAAGAGGTAAAGGGGTTGGGGGAGCAACAGCCGCTATTAGCTACAAATTATACATGCAACAGGCTGATACCTGAGTATTTAATGTGTAATAGTGAGGGCATGTTTAAAGGCTTCCTGTATTAATCTGAATGATTGTCATCAGGTGCTCTAACCAAGGGGCCAGGCTCTACAATGGTCCCCACATTGATGACTTCAAGAAATTCAACACATCAAATGCATTACCTTTACCTTAAGGGCCACTGTCTGAGGTCCATGCTGGTTGCTGCTGTGGGAGCATGGAACAGAAATGACAGGTTGGATTATAATGCTCTGCCAGAGTTGGATATATGAAAACTAACCACGATTCCGAGGAAAGGAGATTAACACTAGAATGGAAATAATGGCACACAGCTGAGAAAGAAACAAAGTACAATTAAATTTGACCAGAAAATGTTGAAAGGCCTCATGAAAGAAGTAAAAAATGAAACTTTTCTCTTTTTAACTTTTAGTTTCTTCATATATCCATTTGCTCAGGGACGATCTTTTGCTTTCTTCAAGTTTTCTGTCATCTCTCTGTCTCTCTCTCTCTCCTGCTGTCTTTCTGTCTCTCTCTCTCCTGCTGTCTTTCTGTCTATCTATCTGTCTCTGTCTCTGTCTCTGTCTCTGTCTCTGTCTCTCTCTCTCTCTCTCTCTCTCTCTCTCTCTCTCTCTCTCTCTCTCTCTGTCTCTCTCTCTCTGTCTCTCTCCACCCCAGCTCCTCTGAGTTCACCATCTGTTAGAGTGCCACATACTCAACGTCTGCTTCTTGGAGCCCTGTTTCCCTGACATTGCGCCATTGTAGTAGCATCTCTGAAGAACTATACTTAGCCTAGTCCTGTCCTATTGATTGGAGCCAGTACCACAGTTCCCTGTCACATCTTATGTGCACACAACTTTTTACCTAATGAGACCCTTCACATGTCAAAGAGAGATCATTTCATTGGCTGAGGCTTCAGTAACTGCCCTTTATCAACAGAACGTATTGCTTTCTTTTCTTCTTGCTGACAGGAGCAAATAATTTAAGGAAAGAAAGGTTTAGAATGGCTCCCATTTTCAGGACATAGTGTCTCATAGTGGGGAAGGCATGATGGCATGAGCATATGTGTTCTCAGGAAATGGAGAGAATGCTCAACTGATCCCCCCCTTTCTTGTAGTTTTTTTTTTTTTTAAAAGCTAGCACCCTTGTTCTGGGGTGCTGCTGTCCATATTCAAATTGGATCTTCTGCTCTCAGTTACACACCTTTGGACATGCCCTCCAAGATGTGCCCAGAAGTGTGTCTTCTAGGTGATTTCAAGTCTAGCCTAGCTGACAATGAAAGTGAACCATCACTAGGGTGGTTACAGACAGCATCAATCGTCCCTCCAGCTCAGCTATCATCCTTGTATAGCCAATATTTCAATGTATGCCTTCCACTGTCCCTGTTCAAACCCAGCTCCTGGAGTTTATTCTCTCTTTAGTGAGTGCTTCCATTTCAGGAATCTTTTAAATGCTCAGATGTGGCATCCAGCTGGTGGACATATGTCACTGCAGACAGACCGTTAAAGGTTATATCATGGCCCCACTTTCTTTCTCGCTCTCTGCTTTTTGGTCTTTTGTGATATGAGGAGCCTCTGCTATATGTCCCTGCTTTCACTTTCATCACCAACTGAAGTCTCTGAAATGGCGAGCCCAAATAAGTCCCCTGCTTAAGGTGTTTCCGTCAGGTGTTTTGTCATAGTGCCTATTACAGTCTCTAGGGGCATCTGTCTCTCTCCCTTGGATTTTGTGATCACGTGCCGGGAAGAGGTCACCTGGGGATTCCAGGAAGCAAGGAAGAACATGGGGTAAAGAGGCAGGATGGGGAGCAGAGGGTTCAAAAAAGGACTTGAGAGGGAGCATAGGAGAAGTTGGAATAAGAAAGGGGAAAGGGGAAATTATGTAACATATTTAAATTACAAAAAGGAAAAAAAAGTGAAAGGAGTAGAAACATGAGGGCCTAGGTTAGGATCTCTAGCACTCATGTACAAAGAAAAAAATTATGTATATTGTACAGTAAATCTGTAACCTCAGAGCTAGGGGCTGGGGGATAGAGTCAGGGAATTTCTTGAAACAAGTTGGCTGGCCAGCTGAGCTAAATTCAGGCTCAGTGAGAGATGAGTATGAACACACACACAAAGTAACACACACACACACACACACACACACACACACACACACATACACATTGTCACTCCATTGTCAACATTAAACTTTCTTTCCAGCCAGTCTGCACCAAGCACATTGCTTCCTTCCTAGAAGACTCTGAACTCAGACTCAGATATAATTCTCAAGCCCAGGAGGAAGATGTACAAAAAGCACACAAGGCAGCCCACTCTGTTCTTAAGAGACAGTCTCTTCTCTTTTATAACCTCTAAGCGTGAGACTTGCTTTCATGTACCAGCTCTGCCTGGAGATTAACTACATCTTTACCATGCCTTTGATAACGCAGACACTTTACTCAGTACCCTCTTGAAAGGATAAGGAATTGCCTTCCTCCTCTATCCTGGTCCCTAATTTCACGCTGCCTGGGCTTCTGCTGAATGCTCTCGTTCTCCTGCACACTAATTGCTTAGTTCCTAATAATTGATATCTTATAGAGGTGCTGGGTAAATTAATTGGGCAATGTTCGAGAAAGGGTGTGATCTTCAGATAGATGATAAAAAATGAGGGCTTCATTTGGTATTTTCATTGCACCTTGATTTGTGTTTCCTTGTTGTCTTTATATTTTTACTGGATGAAATGTTCTCCGTGTGTGTGTGTGTGTGTGTGTGTGTGTGTGTGTGTGTGTTTGTGTGTGTGCGTGCATGTGTGCAACTTGGTAGTTTGATTTGCAGGCAAGCACAGCATGCAGGCAGCTTACTGATGTGATTTAAGAAGGAACCACTTGGCCAACAGGACATGAAACTTTACATCCTATCCCTCTCCCGTGAAGGTATCTATTTGTTCCTTTGGTCTGTATTTTCCTCTTAAAAACAAACTGTCTTGTAGCATGCAAATATCTCATAACACAGACTGTGGGGTCGATCAAATCTGTCCACAGCTAATGCCTCAGTCTTCAACCTTTGTGAGGTAGCAGCCAGCTGAGAATTATAGGAAGTGAAGGGTGGAGAGGATATTTAGAATATCCAGTTCTGCAGTTAAATCCACTTGTTACTCATGTTGAGCGAGGCAGGAACCACCTCTTCGGGTTGCTTAGATCTATTCCACTAGCCTGTGGTTACCACTACAGGCGAGAAAAGTAAATGTCTAGGTGTCTTTTATGTTTCTTTATCAGCCTTTAATGTCAGACCCATGTGATCACTCTTTTGAAATAAACATTCATTACATCGTATTTTTAAAAAAGATTTATTTATTCATTATTATGTATACAGTGCTCTGCCTGCCTGTATGTATATCTGCAGGCCAGAAGAGGACACTAGATCACAGTATAGATGGTTGTGAGCCACCATGTGGTTGCTGGGAATTGAACTCAGGACCTCTGGAAGAGCAGGCAGTGCTCTTAACCGCTGAGCCATTTCTCCAGCCCATTACATTGTATTTACATATGCATTTATTTATGTGTATATATGTCCATGTGTGTGCTTATGTGCATCTGTGCTCACAGTCACATGCCTACACTATAGCACATGTGTTAGGACTGAGGACAACTTGCTCATACAGGTTCTCTCCCTTCACCTTGCAGATCTTGGGGGTTGAATTCAGGTCCCTAGGCTTGACAGCAAGTGCCTTTATTGGCTCAGCTTCTTCACTGACCCCATAATGAACAAACCAGGCAAACCAATGTTTCTACAGTCTGGAATACATTCAGGAAGCCGATGTCCCAGTGACTTTGTAGGTTCGACAATCTACCAGCCAGTCAGTCTGTAGACTTATGAGAAAATGTATGCTAAAGATACTCAGCATATAGCAAGAGCTAACTGACACAAGCTGTTGCTCTGGAGGAGGCGGGGAGAGGATAGGAGATCAATACACCTCTAGGAAAGGGCTGAGCTGTAGCTCAGTGAGTAGGGTGCTTACCTAACCCCAATGGCAGGGATCATAGGGACAAGGTCATCTTGGCTACATCATAAGTTCAAGTCTAACCTAGGGTACATGAGACCATGTCTCAAACAACTGAAAACTCAGTCCAAAATACCTCTAAAGAGGGAGCAAAGGACTTGAGAGTAGATCTGAGGACCCCGGGTATATCAGGAGAGCCTGGGGAAATCTAAGTTCCACTCTGGAGAAAGAAGCATTCTAGAATGGTCTTTATTTTGCAGTTTGACTTGGATTTAGGTAGGTAGCCTCACATTCTGGGAGGACTGCAGTGTTCGTTAAGGGGAGAGTCATTTTGGAAGCACCTCGCCCAACACTGCACTCTGCTTATCAAGGTCCTTGATTTCTGCCCTAAGACTTAACCTGCCATGATCATCATTTCTTAATGGCCTCAGACAGAACAAAACCTGAAATGTAATTTATTTTATGAATATAATCACTTATTGATTGTCCTTTTTTCCTCAGGGAGGTGATATTGTTGTGTAAGCACTTACAAAGACGTCCTGGATGGCGTTTACACCCTGGATTTAGTTCAAATCTATTCAAACACATTTTGTAAAAGCAGCATTTTAGGCATTGTGTTGTAGATAATCATTACTTTTAGGAAGGATTCATCATACTCCTTGTGAGAAAAATTCTCACTAGGCAGACAATATTTAATAAGTAAATCAATAATGTTCATTTCAGGAAAAAATTAGGTATAGAATATAGCTGGGGAAGATAATAAAACAAGATTGAGTACTAAATCTCCGAGCTGATGAGCCATTAGAGAAAATGCGATCTGCCGTGGTGCCATGCAGCAGCACTGAGTACAAGCTGCTTCCTAAAGCATCATGAATGCAGATTCAACCCCATGTATCATATGATTAAAAGACGAGGGAAGAGAAGTCTGATGTAATTGAATGTAACAGGTTTTACTCGGGTGATTTCGTGCTGAGAAAGAGAACTTACTGGGTTCAGGAAAGGTTGTCTAGTGGGAATGTGACCATCGTGCGGAACAGTAGACTCCTCGGAGGACTGAGGGTTAGTTAATATCATCAACTTCACATGATCTAGGATCGTCTGGGAGAAAGGAACCTCAGGACAGGTCTCTGAGACTATTACTAGATAGGCCAACTGAGGTGGGAAGACTCACGCTCAGTGTGTGCTGTGCTGTGGCTCCCAGTAAATAAAAAGGAAGATGAGCACAGCATTGATATCTGTCTCTCTGTCTCTCTGTCTCTCTGTCTCTCTGTCTCTCTGTCTGTCTCTCTCTCTCTCTCTCTCTCTCTCTCTCTCTCTCTTCCTCCTCTCTGCTCTCTCTCTGTCTTCTCTCTCTCTCTGTCTCCTCTCGTCTGTCGCTCTCCTCTCTCTCTCTCTCTCTCTCTCTCTCTCTCTCTCTCTCTCTCTCTCTCTCTCGTTCCTGAGTGTGGGTGCAGTGTCATATTCCTGATGACATGTCCTCCTCTGTATGTTTGAACTGAGAGCTCAGACCCTTAAAATGTTTGCTGTCTGGTCAAACATTGATCAAACATAAGGATTAAACATATGACTCACAAGTTCCTCTAAATGTAATAGAATTCAATTAAAAAATTAAAGTTGGGACAGATTCATATCTCTTATCCTTTAGTCTCTTCTCCTTCTGCTGGGGTCCCAGCTGATTAGAAAACCAGCTTGGTCCTTACTGCTTTATCTTTATTTGTTTTTAAGACACAGTCTCATGGCAGCTCAGGCTTACCTCAGACACTGAAGAGGGCCCTGCACTTGAACACTCAGCTTCTACCGTAGTGCTGGACTTGTAGGTACGTGACACCATATACAACTAAGCCTGTTTCTTCTTAGATAAGAAAGGAGTAGTGTAGACATTCTCCCAAGTTGATATTGTCGAAAACACTTTGTGTTATGGTTGAGAACATGCTTCACTGTAACTCTCACCCCCTGTTATAGTATTAGCACCTCCTGGCACTTGCCTATGTGTTACGTACTTAATGTTTTTCTGGGTTTGTCATTTTTTTAAGCATCTTCTGGCTCAGTATCTTTTTATTAACTTATTTATTCACTTTACAACCTGATCACAGCTTCCCCTCTCCTCCCAGTTCCCCTTCCCCAGTTCTCCCCTATCCTTCTCCTCAAAGGGAGATATCCCTCATGGATACCAACCAACCTGGGCACATCAAGTCTCTCAGAATGAGGTGCATCATCTACCACTGAGGCTAGATGAAGAAGCCCAGTTAGGGACTGGGATCCAAAGGCAAGCATCAGAGGCAGGCACCAACTGGGCCCCTGATCCAGTTGTTGGGAGATGCAATGAATACTAAGCCTCACATCTGCCACATATGTGCAGGGGGCGGTCTAGGAGCAGTCCATGCATGCTCTTTGGTTGGTTGTTCAGTCTCTGTGAGTTCCCATAGGCCCAGGTTAGTTGACTTGGCAGATCTTCTTGTAGAATCCTTGACACCTCCAGCTCCCTCATTCATTCCCCAAATCTTCCATAGGACTCCCTGAGCTCTGTCTAATGTTTGTCTGTGGGTCTCTGCATCTGTCTCCACCAGCTTCTGGGTGAAGTCTCTCAGAGGAGGTATACTACTCCTGGGCATATACTCCAAAGATGCTCCACCATACCACAAGGCCACCTGCTCAACAATGTTCATACCAGCTTTATTTGTAATAGCTAGAAACTGAAAACAAAACAAAACAAAACAAAAAACAACTAGATGTCCCTCAACAGAAGGATGGATAAAGGACATGTGGTATATTCACACAATGGAATAGCACGCAGCTATTAAAAACAAAGTCATCATGAAATTTGCAAGTAAATTAATAGGATTAGAAAATATACTTGAGTGAAGTAACCCAAACACCAAAAGATATGCATTGTATGTATTCACTTATAAGTGAATATTAGCCATAAAGTAAAGATAACCACGCTATAAATCCATAGACCCAAAGAAGCTATGTTACAAGGAGGGACCAAGAGAGGATGCTTGAATCACACTCAGAAGGAGAAATAAAATAGGCTTTGAAGGTGGATGGGGGAACTAGGTTGTAGAGGAGATAGGGAGGGGTGCAGAAGTGGGTATTAGGAGTAGGGAGAGTCAGAGGCAAGAGAGGGCAGGGTAAGAGAAATAGGAGGTGGGGAGGCACCTCTGGGACATGCCTGAGACCTGGGATAAAGCAAACTCTAGGAAGTCTGTGGGTTTTTCCCTAGCTGAGATTTCTAATACAGGGCTAATATGGAGCCTCCTTTAGCCAGGCAGGACTTCCAGCTAAGGGATAAGGACACCAACCTACCCACAAAACCATCAACCCAAAATTTGCCCTGCCTACAAGATGTGCACGGATGAAGATGGAGGAAAGATTGAGGAATGGCCAACCAAAGACTGCCCTTAATTGAGAACAACCGCACGGGAAAGAGCCAATCCCTGACACTGTTAATGTTACTTTGCTATATGTGTAGACAGGAGCCTAGCATAACTTTTAAATATTTTAAGGCAGCTATTTTGCCTCCCTTCAGCTTTTCTTCCCAAGATAAATAGCCTAAGATCTTTCATTAATTTTTCATTTAATGTGACTTTCAGACTGTCACAAGCTTTTATGTCCTGAACACTATTAACCACCAGAGATTGTGTTCCTAATTCTCATATATTCCAGAAGTCTGCCCACTAATAATCCTAGCACTTTCTCCATGTCTTTGGCCAGTGCTCGTAGGGATGGTATCACTTTATTGTAACATTTAAGGTTAGAAGTATGTTTTTGTTACATTTGCCTGTTTCTACCAGTGTGGAGGTTAATGAAGAGGAAAAAGAATCAGGCAGCAGGGGCAATTTTTAGTAACTGAATGGGATGTAAGGTGATTTTTGAGCAAAGGTAATTCCAGAGGTGGGGAATTTGACAAAATGCGAAGGCCGTATGCTGAATACCATGGTCGCTGACTCATTTGAATAAACCAAAAAAGTGATTTAGACATTTCCAGCTTGAGTCACAATATTGACATGGAATTCATGCTTGGAAATAAGAGAAGAGATAGATTATAGCGGTTGACAACTTGAGTGTTCAAAATAAAACCAGGTAAGGAACCATACCGGACAGAGAAATGGATGAGATGGTTAAAAAGAGACGAGGGAAGAGGAGGGAACTGTGGGCTACTTTTGAAGCTTTCAGAACATATAAGGAGAACATGGGGGAATGAATATACAAAAAGGGAGAAGGTTGGGGGACGTGCTGAGTTACATTTGGACTTCCAAGGTATGAAAGACAGGGAGAAGCAAGAAGGAGAATGCGGTACGCAGTCATGTCAGCTGAGCTGACCCCCTTGGCAGAAAAAGAATCCAGAGTGAGAGTCCTAATGCTTTCCCGGGGGAATATGTTGGCACAGGCTTTCCGCTGAGATTCCTCCGTGTAGACTGACTGCAAAGGATAATCTCTGCCGTTCCCTGCAGACTGACTTGACATTGCACCATTTAGTAAGTGATGGTTAAGCACATCTGCCCTGGACTGGCAGGGTGAGAGAAGCTGTAATTTCTCTCAACTTACCAGGAACTTCACACTAGTTGGTTTGCTCTGTCCAAATGTAAATAACAAAGAAAAAAAAAAAAAGACAGATTTCTTAGTATTAGCCATTCTGGGCCCTTGATTGTTAAGGACCTGTTGGGTAGAATAAGAAATCTAGAGGCAGTCGTATCACACTCTCCACTCAACTGTGGAGAATATTCTGACCATTGGCTAGATCTGGTGCCTCACATTTGACCATGTCCCCTGGAGGGGGAGACCTGGTGGCACTCAGAGGAAGGACAGCAAGTAGCCAAGAAGAGACTTGATACCCTATGAGAATATATAGGGGGATGTAATCCCCCTCAGGAACAGTCATAGGGGAGGGGAATAATGGGAAAATGGGGGGGGGGGAGGAATGGGAGGATACAAGGGATGGGATAAACATTGAGATGTAACAAGAATAAATTAATAAAAAAAAAAAAAAAAAAAAGAAATCTAGAGGCTTATGGCTACTTGAACACTCAAAGCCTATGGCTCCAAGGTATAGAGGCCAGAAATTCACCACTGTAGGTGGTTACTGTTGTAGGCCTTGACTGACTGGCTCCCACGTTCAGGGACCAGTGACCAATGTCTCATAGAAGCAGTCAAGACTGCACACATCAGGTGATGAGCAGTGCGGTAGTTCTCAAACCCTTGGCTTTGGGAATGCTGAGCTCTTAATAGTGGTTAGAGTTATAACTCCTGGGGTTTGAATGTTGGGACAATCTTAGGCTGTGGCCAGTTTCTGAAACCTTTTAAGAGACTGGGGTCTGGAGCTTTTATTCCTTGACGCTTTCCAGACTCTCTCCTCCCTAGACTTAACTTTCTATCTTCTCTTCCTGTCTCCATACTTCCAAAGTGCTTCATTGTCTTTTTTTATTTTTCATCACAGCTGCCATCTCTGGTCACCTATTGAGTTTCTTCGGTCGGTGCCTGTGTGCCCCTGCAGCCATTGTGACAACTGGCTTTGCTTCACCTTAGTAGTTCTTCTCACTCTACATGCATGCCCAAGAACACAGATGATGGCTTCTCCTCGAATCCAATGCTCCAACATCAAGGAGTGCTTTTTTTCTTGTTCCAAGATGTTCTCAACTCCAAGTGAAAGCTAGAATCACCTCCAGGGTTCAGATGGCAGATTCTCAGCTGGAGCCTTAGTCTCTGGGGTTGTTTCTGGCTTCCTAGCAGCTTAACAGCTTCCAAGATGATTCACCTGTGAAGCCAAGATTTGGAATTTGTACTCTGCAAACCAGTCCTGCTTCTTAAAAATACTCAACTTTCTTCTAGCTAACAGCATGGTAGAACACTGTCCAAAAGAAAAGAGGATGGATTGTTGGCATGCTGGAACTTTGTCATAATCCTGTACAGAGGGGTTGGTGGTTGATCTGTGCCGCTTTCCCTTTGGGGCATTTTATGATGACTTGCCTGCTGTGAGGTATTATGCTATGAGGATATTTGGTTGCTTCTGGGTAATTTAACTTTCCATAAGAATTTTAATTGCCCAACTTTTTCTATCTACCGTGGAAAGCTTCCCTTTTTAGCCTGTTCAAGTGGAAACAGAAACATGTCAATTAAGTGGTTGGCCTGATTGCTGAGGGTTTTATAGAAAATCAGCACTGCGCACTGATGAATATTTTAATGATGGGCATATATTAACTGGTGCAGAGCTATGGTTACCTGAAAAAGTATGCCTAAAGTTTACACACACATTTTTCCAGGGCCAAGAAATCTTTACTTAAATATAAAGTTTTAAATATTTTTTAGAATTTTACATATGAGTTCTGTATTTTCATCATCACTCCTACTCTCTCCCTCCAACTCCTCCTGTGCCCCTCACTTTCCCTCATCAATTAATTATTAGTGTCACATATATATGTATCATACACACATATATACATGTATTTATATATTAATATAGCTTATGTTAAATGTATGCTATATCATATATAACTGCATGTATCAATTCACATATCAGTATATATTCATGAGGATGTAAATTCAGCCTGTTGTGTTCACTGAGTGCTACTCCTATGTTTAGGGCTGACCACTCAGGATTGGATAACCAGACTTCCTGGAAGAAGACAGAGTCTACCTCTCCCAGCAGCCATGAACTGCCTGTAACTCCTCACCTATGGCAAAGGTCCGGTAAGAGCTTCCCCATGTACATTGGCATCTCAACTGGTGTCATCACTGTGTTTATCTTGGCTAAGCAATTCCATTATTGAGATTTTTATGGGTGTAGCTTTCGAGGCATATGGAGAAGAACTACTGCACAGCAGAAATCTTAGTTCTCTGGCTCTTAAAATCTTTCTTCCTCCTCTTCCATGAATTTCCCTGAGCCTTGTGTATGTATCACTTGTGTTGTAGAAGTATCTTAAAAGTGATGGGTAATTTGTAGATTTATGCGAGACTTTGATTTATGCATCAGTTCTGTAGCGCACCGGAATTAAAAAAAAAAAAAAAAAAAAAAAAGAGAATCCCAAAACTAGAATTTTTCTTCTCAAATCCCTTTGAATATTGTAATGGGTGAACTGTTCAATCATACGCAAACATTTGTTAGTGTGTTACACATTCTTATGTACTTAGTACAGAAGGGAAGAAGCTACTGTTTGGGAAGATTGTGGACCATTAGGAGGTGAAGCTTGCGGGAGGAAGTGAATCAACTTCAGATTCACCTTGAGATGTGCTAGCCCAGCCACACTTCCTGTATTCTCTCCTCTCTCCTTCCTGATTAAGGACACCATGTGATCAGTGACTTTACACTTCCACCCCCCACGTCTTCTCTACTACAATAAACTATGTATCACCACACGTTAGAGGAGCAAATAAACTCTTTCTTCTTTAAATTGTTTCTTGTTGCAACATGAACAGTAACTAATACAGCTATTACATAGAATAGAATAAGCTCTTGATAGGTTTTCTTTAACTTAAAAATGCTCCCAATGAGCAACGGCTATTTTGTTTTTTACATGTGAGGCAGTTAGAAGAGCAGTTTCTGGACATTTTGCTGGATGTCAAGGTTTGAGGGCAACCTCAAATTTTAGAGCCAAGAAGTATGGTTTTGAGTTCTAGAAATGTCACACGCTGGTGTGTCTGTGCATTTGTATAAGATGAACGTTGAAGCAGTCTTCCTATCTTATAGGACACTTACACAGGACAAATGAATTAATTTATTGGGAATTACTCTGTAATGTGTGACTGACTATGATAGTAGTCTGCTGCAGTTACTTTGGTGATGCCATGCTTGAGATTAACAGTAAGCCAGCACGTGTGCCAATCATCAGGAAAAACAGGAGAAAAACGAATTTACTGAAGTTACTCTTGTGTTGTCCCTGTTTCTCTTCATCTTGCTGTTTGTACTGCCTTCCTGTCACTCACAATCCAGCTGTAACTCTACAGTACAGAAACAGCAGCACATGACATGTAGACCGCACTTTCAACATGGTACTAAGGCTGTTAGAGTAACTCTAAACCCTCCGCACTGGAAGAATTTTAAAATAAAACAGAACCATACCATTTTCTGTAACTACAGTTCGTACAATGCCTGCATGTAAGCATTCTACTGTTAAACTCATACTTTTTGAATCAAACCAAGCCATTCATCGTATCAACAACAAAGTATTCTGCACCCAGTTCCTCTTAGACTTCCTTTCCTTTAGTTTCCTCATGCAATGAAATAAAATGATGAAGATAGCCTTACATATACGTATTAAGAAAGTTTACAAAGCACAGAGGAAACCTAATGCAGTGAGCTGTATACACAGCAGATAGAGTCCAACTCTATTTTTAAATATAAATTTCTTTGATGTCTGACACTGATGACAAACAGAAGCAATGCAGTTAGAGACAATGATCCTTATTTTTCATTGACAGAATAATGGCTTACAGCAATAAGTAAAATGTAAGACAATAAAAACTCACTGTATATTAACCAGATAACTTATTTTATTTTCTTGAGGAAAAGCCTTTTTTTTTTTTTTTTTTTTTTTTTTTTTTTTTTTTTACCATGAAAGTTCTGCATAACTTCTGTTTCATTGAAATAATTTATTCACAGCTTTTTTGAAAATTGGTTGATTTTTCTGACAGTTTACAGTTGAATGGAATGCAGATAGAAACTGAAAAAGATATTTTTGACTGAACTACCCATTTACTTATTCATGCAATAGATTTCAATATAATTTTTAGGTTTTGTATTTTGAGGTCTAGATGGAAAAGCTATTTGCTATCGAGCCGGAAGGATGTAGGCCAGGATGTTTTCATTTATCATGCATTAGCTGTGTGATCGTAGCCTGTTTTCTTGGCTTCTCCAACCTTTTGCTTCTTTGTCATAAAATAAATAGCATTGCTTACCTCAAACTTAATGTAAGAATTACATTTTCTGAAGGAATTAAAGTCCTAAATTTCAAAGGCTAATAACATTTACCTCATACAAGATGAAGGTGGGGCTTCATTGTGCCCACCTACATCTCTCTCCCCCTCCCCAGGTTCAGGGTTGTCTCTTCTTCTCCCCCTCCCCTTGCCCCCTCCCCCTGCAGGTTCAGGGTTGTCTCTTCTTTTCATCTGTAGATGATGATAGTTAATGTTCACTATCAACTTCATGGGATTTAGAACCACCTAGAAAACACACATCTGGGTATATCTGTAAGAGTATTTATAAAAAAGAGTTTGCTGATGAGGCAGGAGCCACCATGCATGTGACTGGCACAAACAAACTCACAAAGATCAGGGAGATCTTTAAGCTCATTGCACACTCTTTTCTTTCCCTTTCAACCTACACACCAGCGAAGGAAGACAGGTAGCGTGACCAATACACTCTCCTTCAGAGAAGCAAGAAAGAATGGCAGCACTGTGATTACCGGTCTGTAGACATGTCATAAATTCTCCATGGACAGTGCTAAAGGCATTGGCTTGATGGTGGAGAATTCTCCCTTTGGAGATCAAGCTGTCATTTCTGGCTATGAGCACATGCAAAGAGGGTGCTGGAGCAACTGGTGCCCTTGGATGTGGCTTATTCATGCTGTCCATATAACCTTGGGATGCAGAGGTTCCTTTACACCGCAAACAGTGACAATTTAGTCTAATTAAATTTGGTGATGTTTTGGGTGATAAAAATATTTCCCTCTCTCTGATGTTAGCAAGCTTCATGTGCCACAATCTTCCACCAAAATTCTTTCTAAGATCTACAGTTTTCTCTCTCTGCTCCTTTTCTTAATTACAGTTGTTTGACTTTATCTGACTTGTAATTCTTTTAGAAATGTGTCTGTGTAAGCATAGAATGTATGTGTGTATGATGCATATCCGGAGAACCACTGATAACGTTGCAGGGTCAGCTCTCTCCTCCCACCTTTACATGGGTTCCAGAGATTAAACTCAGGTCCCAAGTCTGTGAAGCACGTGCCTTTATCCTCTGAACCATTTCACTAGCCCGACTTTATCAGCCACCTATAGGACCTTGCCATAAAGCATTTCTCTCAAGCTATTTCACCCTAATTGGTAAGTGTTTCTCAAAACTCATCTTAAGAAGAGGGATTTAAGAAAGGCTGTAAGAAACACATCCCGAATTGCCCTTTGCTTTAATCTAGTGTCTTAATTTTCTTGGTCAAAAGTTTTATTTTATATTTTAGAGATTAAATCTGTTCCCTTTTCTATCCTCCCTTTTTTATTTCTAAATAAAATTTCCATTTATTGTTTCTTACAAACAAATATATTCTCTGCCATGCTCATACTTCTTACGTTACTTTAACTTGTGTGGTTAACATCTCCACTCACGCTAACACCACTCTGTTTCTAAATGCTTTGAACAAGTCTTAGAGTCAACAGGGTACGCTATCTGTGTCCTAGGTTTTTACTGAATGTGTCACTACTGACTGATTCTTACCGGATTGGAAAAATAGTTCCACCTTTGTCAAACTCACCAGAAGGCAATTTCAACATTTTGACTCCTGTGTTTCTTCAGAATCCCACTTTAATACCAATTTAGAGAGTTATTTATTTTAAACTTATGTGTATGAGTGTGTATACCTGTATATACGCATGCAGTACCCATGCTAGCTAGACGAGAGCGTCAGGCCCCCAGAACTGAAGTGATAGAGATGGTTGTGAGCTGCCGTGTGGGTGTTGGAGATGAATCCGGGTTCTCAGTAAGAGCAACAAGTGCTCTTAACCACTGAGGAATACCTCTAGGCCCTAGTTCCAATTTTTATGTTATTTTGCTTTGCCCAGCCTCTTGGTTTTTGTTTGGCTTAATTTTGAGGTTGTAATTTAATTATGCTTCCCCAATACAGTTCTCTACTCCTCCCAGATATGCCTCCCTGCTTTCTGTCAAATTCATGGCCTGTCTTTTTCATTCATTGTCAGTGCATGGATGTATGCTTAGCCTCTTAACACCATACAACTCTGGGCATCATTAGGCAACATACATTTATGTCTCAAGAAGAGCATGGGCCAACTGTGGGTTTGGAGTTCTGCACTGCATAAATGGAAGGTTTGTTTTTCTTGTGTGTCTGTTCTCAGTTCTCGATATTGTCCCTGTCCTGGGACATAGCCTGAAGGAACATCCCTGTTCTGAAACACAGCATCCTGTGACAGGAGGGGAGAACAGCAACTAAATCAGTCACTATGCAGCCACATTGATGCCCACTACATTGATAGAACTGTGATGCCCACCACATGGATAGAACCATGATGCCCACCACATGGATAGAACTGTGATGCCCACCACATGGATAGAACTGTGATGCCCACTACATGGATAGAACTGTGATGCCCACTACATGGATAGAACTGTGATGCCCACTACATGGATAGAACTGTGATGCCCACTACATGGATAGAACTGTGATGCCCACTACATGGATAGAACTACGATGCCCACAACATGGATAGAACCGTGATGCCCACCACATGGATAGAACCGTGATGCCCACCACATGGATAGAACCATGATGCCCACCACATGGATAGAACCATGATGCCCACTACATGGATAGAACTGTGATGCCCACCACATGGATAGAACTGTGATGCCCACCACATGGATAGAACTGTGATGCCCACTACATGGATAGAACTGTGATGCCCACTACATGGATAGAACTGTGATGCCCACTACATGGATAGAACTGTGATGCCCACTACATGGATAGAACTGTGATGCCCACTACATGGATAGAACTGTGATGCCCACTACATGGATAGAACTACGATGCCCACAACATGGATAGAACCGTGATGCCCACCACATGGATAGAACCGTGATGCCCACCACATGGCTAGAACCATGATGCCCACCACATGGATAGAACCATGATGCCCACTACATGGATAGAACTGTGATGCCCACTACATGGATAGAACTGTGATGCCCACTACATGGATAGAACCATGATGCCCACTACATGGATAGAACCATGTACTGCTCACTCCCATTTCATAGGCCAAGACAGCTACATGGCCAAGTTATTTCCTAACTTAAGAGCTTTTTATTTACATAGTATGTTCTCACAGGTAGAATTCACATTGTTAAGAACAGCTAGTTCACTTTCATGTCTTTAATTTTAAAGATGCGTGGTCTGAGTTTATATTGACTTTTATAGTTGCTATTAACCCAAATTTACTCTGCAACTCTAATAAATACTACTGGCCACTATTTCTCAAAGCTAGTATAAACACAGAGCTGTAATGTCATTGACTCTTACTCCAAATTATGCCTGGAACTGAATTCAGTTATATTTACTCTCTTAGACTCAACAGAACTTGCCTCTATTATTTTGTTTCAGGCACTGAAAATAAAGATTTTTGCTTTTTGTTTTCTTGCCATTGCCCTTTTGCTTCCACTGTGCATGGACGCAAATATCCAAACGTATTTTTAGCCAGGCTTGATTTAATGATTCTCAGTGGGCATAGCTCCTGACTGTGGCTTTCTTCTGAAAGCGCCAGGCCAAGTGTGTGTTATACTCTTTGGTCATAACCTTGGCTTTCCCTCCAGCTGCTGTCAGACCCAGTCACACTGGACTAGTAGCGAGGTCTTTTGTCTGCAGTTGCTTCTTCAGAAAGCTAGAAAGACTTTCTGTATTTTATTATTTTTTATTGTGTGCCTTCAAGACAAGCTCAGGGGAAGAACATCCCTTTCGTTTAGGAGCAAGCTGAAACTTCTATTTGCCTCTAAAGAATTCTGTTCTTGAAATTCCAAGTGTGAAGTTGCTGCAATTGTTGCTACTAATAAAGAAAAGGAGATGAACTCAGGAAAGAGCTGGGTCCTGGAGGGTGTCGGGGGCGGTGGGAGCTAGTGAGATGGGATGGATAAGAGGCAAAAATACTGTATATACACACACAGAATTTTCAAAGAATAAATAAATAAAAATATTAATAAAAATTGACCTAAATTATAGTATTATGTGACAATGGGCAGTTATGACAATAACAATGGCTGTAGTAATCATCATGAAAACAATTAATATTGATTAATGACACTATAAACACTATAAACAACTAGCTGATAGATGGGCACATACATATCCTCTTCCCTCATGCATCTCATAGAATAGGAAGCATATTCAAACAGTCATTAGAAGCATGAGAAATATAATGATAAAAACATTCTTGGCAAAGAGAAAAGTGCAGAACTCCAAACCTCATCCACTTAAAAAGTTGTGTTATTTCTAAAATTAGGAGAAAAAAGGTATGTGAGAGAAACTTCGGCCATGAAGTAGTGCCAGTAGTACTAGGACATTTTTAAGTTCTGAGACAGTGACAAGTGGGAAGGGTTCTTTCAAGATGGATTATAGAAGGAAAGAAAGCATTTGAGAGTTTTTTCACTGAGTTTCCAGCTGTAATGTAGCCCAATATTTCCAAGTCCATGCTTATTGAGTTTATTATGAATTGACTTCATAATTCTACAGGTTAATCAAATATTAACACACATACATATTGTTTGGCTGTTCAGATCTTTATGCATTATAATAGGTCTGAATTGTGAATTTTCTAAGGCACACATTAGGAATCACACACTTTCCATAATTGATTTTGAATGTCACTTCATGTAAGAAGTTCCTGGGTAAACTATTCCAGTCCTTGGAATATACCCAGAAGATGCTCCACCACACAATAAGGACATTTGCTCAACCATGTTCATAGTGGCCTTATTCATAATAGCCAGAACCTGGAAACAACCTAAATGTCCCTCAGTTGAAGAATGGATAAAGAAATTGTGGTATAGTTACACTATGGAATACTACTCAGCTATAAAAAACAAGGAAATCCCAAAATTTGTGGACAAATGGATAAAACTAAAAATGATCATACTGAGTGACTTAACCCAGAATCAGAAAGACTCACATGGTATATAGTCACTTATAATTGGGCACTAGCCCAAAAGGGATGTCCCACAAAAGTCTTCACTTACTAGGAGATTGGGATAGTTATGACACCCTATTGGGACTCTAGGTGAGAGAAGTATGAGATAATGGGGAAATAGAAGGGCCCAGAGGGTCCTAGAAACCTACAAGAAGAACATCATGATGAGCGGATCTGGGCCCAGGGGTTCCACTCAAACTACTGCACCAACGAAGGACAGCACTTGCAGTAAACATTGAACCCCTTCTCAGATCTAGCCAATGAACAAGACATTCTCCACAGTTGAGTGGCGTGTGGGGACTGACTTGGACGTGAACTCTGGTGTCCCATATTTGAACACTTCCGTGGGGTGGAGAGGCCTGGTGGCACTCAGAGAAAGAATAAGCAGACTACCAAAATGAGACTTGATAGCCTATGACCATATAGTGGGAAAGGAGGCTCCCTTTGGTCACACACCTAGGGCAGGGGAATAGAGGGAAAGCCAGAGGGAGGGAAGGACGGGAAGATACAAGGGATGGGTTAACAATTGAGATGGAATCTGAATAAATTAATTAAAAAAAAAGAAAGTGTTTCAATAGCCTAGACATTTTCTTTTCCAATAATCTTCCACTACCATATCTAGCATAGCCAGAAGAGACACTGGTGTGGGTTTAAGTGAGTGTGTCTTCTAGGCAGATCCTTGAACTCCTTTAATTTTACATTAGAATATTAAATAATTCATTGTAATGGGTTACTAAATGCAAGAAGTCCTTCAGATGCTCCACTGATGAAAGCACAACCTAGGCAAAGGGAAATACAAAAATAAAAGTAAAAAAAAAAAAAAAAAAAGAAGTTCCTGGGTAATTCTTTGTTCTTAAGTGGCAATGTCAGCAATAATATCCAGTAAAGAGATGGTAAACATGCTAGGATTTGAAAGCCAAATGACAAAGTCAAACAACACACACACACACACACACACACACACACACACACACACACAATGTGCATTCCTTAGCATTCTTTATATAGTGGCAGGCTGGCTTGAAACTTCAGTCTAAGCCCAAATACTACCTCTGTAGTTACTATATTTAAGTACATTAGACATATTTATATTGGTGCAATATTCTTTAATCTATGTCTAACCTATGTAATTAATTCACTTTAAAATATTGACCATTGGCTGGGCATGGTGGTGCACACCTTTAATCCCAGCACTTGGGAGGCAGTGGCAGGCGGATTGCTGTGAGTTCGAGGCCAGCCTGGTCTACAAAGTGAGTCAAGGACAGCCAAGACTACATAGAGAAAGCCTGCTTTGAAAAACCAAAAAAAAAAAAAAAAAAAAAATCCAAAACATTATTTAAAATAAACCAGTAATTTAACAGCACTAGTTTCAGCTACCATCTGTCTTCCCCTTTTGGTAGGAAAGATGTTTTACATCAAAGTCTTAAAACACTCAACCCACCCTTATGTCATTTCTAAGATAGTTACACTATGAACAGTTTCTATATTATTGTTATTTTTTTAGCATTAATTACAGTAGACCTTTCATTGGTGTTAGTCACAGAGCATATTTGAAATTGTAAACTGTAAATGGAGAGGGTTGGCTGTATTAACAGAAGCTGCAAAATGAACCACTTCCGTATCAAAGCCAGTCACTGAGTGCATGAGTCAGTTCGAACATAATAAATTCTGCTTCTCCGCATGCCAGCATATCTAAGAGCGCTAACTCTATATATACTACAGAAAACCCATTCTCCTCTTTACAGAGAAGATGCCTGCAAGCATCTTATTTTCTTTTCTGCTCTGTCTCTGTCTTTCTCTGTCTCGCTCTGTCTGTCTGTCTTTCTGTCTATCTCTCTGTCTCTGTCTGTGTGTGTTTGTGTGTGTGTGTGTGTGTGTGTTTGTGTTTGTGGTGTGAAAATTACCCAAGTAACTCAATATCAAATACCCACACTAAGGAAAGTCATGGAATTAGGGATGTGAGGCTCTGTCATAATCTGTTGAGAACCTTTGCTTTTCCTTTTATGCAAATGGCCTCCATTCTTTCCTGCTATTTGTCAGCAAGGGAGGCTGTCATTGTTATGGAGATGATCCTTCCCCTTACCTGTCTTTCTATCAGCGTAGCTGAAGCTAATTCAGTGCATTGATGTAAGATTATTATCAGGTTGAGCACTTATCTGACAAAATTTATGATGATGAGTCTAGCACACATTGGCTGTGCCAGTGTTCTCCCATCATGGGTTTTCATGCTATTCCCATTAGCTGGTGACAGCTGTCAAAAATACGGTTGTTATCGTTTTATTTACTTCTGACATTTGAAGGTCACTTATAGTTTTAATTAAAACTTTCTTTTGTCAACTCTGAAATACCACTCAATTTAGCTCTCGATTGGTCTTGAAGCTGAAATGGCATTCTAGGGGCCAGTTATGTCAAGATTGCCTCCCTCAACCTGTTATTGCAATGATAATGATTACTGAATGCCACAAATACACTGGTACATACATAGAGTGGAGAAATAGATAAAGCCTGGAAGATGGACCACATCCCCAAATAAGGAATACATGCTCCTTCTAACCTTTACTTCTAGAGCTGAGATCTTGATGAAATGACGCTGCTATTCCTCCAGGTGACTATATGTGCCATAGTCACCTTTCCAGTGATGACCTTGTTGTTATGGTTAGAGAGGTTTTCTTTCCCAATCCTGATATTGTTATCAGAGTCTTAAAGCCCATTAATGATGGACTCCTCTCCAGTGGAATACCTCTGGCCCTGGGCAGAGATATGACACTATAATCAACTTCAAAGCTCCCTTAAGCTTTAATCCAGGTGAACCTGTCAACCATTTGGTCAAGAGACCACTCTTCAGGAAGGCTGATTCACTAAAGTCATGCTAAAGAGATGGGAGAAATAATTATCCTCTCAATGAGATAATGTACTAAAAACCCAGCCCTCAGAACAGTCAACTTACAGCCAAGAAGTTCTGTTACATCTGCCTGCTTTTCTTAGTCTTAATTCAAAAAAGCATATTTTTCTTTTCCCTTCTTTTTCTCTCAGACACTTCCCAAAGCCTAAGCCTGTTCTCTTTAGCATTTCAGACTTCTCTTTCCTTAACGCTGCACTCTTTCACCAGGTGGCTACTTGTCTGCTATGTGAATACTTTCAAGAGAACAAGGTCTCTTCTTTCCCAACACTTACAACTTGCCTGCTCTATTGTTCTTTCTCTTAAACTGTAATGAAATGACTTTAAGACTCATTCTGAGTTTATTAAATTTTTTTTATATTAATTATTTATTTACTTTACATTGCAGTGTCCCCTCTCTCCTCTCCTCCCAGTCCTTCCTTCTCTTCTCCTGTTCCCCTACCAAACAGTCTTCCTCCCCTTCTCCTCAGAAAAGAGGAGGCCTGCTGCTGATATCAACCAGCCGTGGCATATCAAGTTGCAGTAGGACTAGGCTCATTTTCTTCTACTGAGGCCAGACAAGGCATCCCAGTTAGGGGAAAGGGATCCACAGGCAGGCAATGCAGTCAGGATAGCCTCTGCTCTAACTTTAGGAGTCCCACATCACAGCCCAGCTGTTACATATGTGCATGGGGCCTAGATCTATCCCTTCCCTGCTGTCTGGTTGGCTGTTCAGTCTCAGTGAACCTCTATGGGTCCAGGTGAGTTGATTCTGTAGGGTTTCTTGTGGTGTCTAGTAACTCCAAGGATTCTATAAAGTTGACCCTCTCTAGGACTCGTAGGAATGGGGGATGTGAGTTATGTCTCCTGTAGCCAGGCAAGGCATCCAATGGAGGGATTGGAACACCAGCCCAGCCACAAATCCTTAGGCCTATAATTTGATCTGCTTACGAGATGTGCAGGGGCAAAAGATGGAGCAGAATTTGATGGAAGGGACAACTAATAACTAATTGGTCCAGCTTGAGACCCATGCCATGAGGTCTCATCATGAGGGATCCCATTCCTGACACTAATGATATTCTTCTATACTTGCAGATAGGAGCCTAGCATGACTGTCATCAGAAAGGCTTAACCCAGCAGCTGATGGAAACTGATACAGAGACCCAGAGCCAAACATTAAGTAGAGCTGGGGGAATCCTGGAATACGGGGAGGAAAGACTGAAGGGGACCAAGAGATCAAGGACACTATAAAAATTTATTTTTTAAACAAAACTAAGACTCAAAAAAAAATGAGGCTTCCATTTACCTGGTAACATATGATACCCACTGTGGGCCTCTCAAAGTTTCTAGTGACAATTTATCTCCTCTCATGCATTAGCTGAGAACAATGAGCAGTCCAAGTATCAAAGACAAGTTTGAGTCCAAAGTATAAGCTTTTATTGAGGCCAGAGGATTTTGACCTTGTGGTTTATGGCAGCAGACACTGTACAAGTGATTGATTCATGGTCATGGTGTTAGACCACAAGGGCTGGTCAATATTTTTCATCTCCGGCAGCACTTGATTTTGTGGGAACTCTGAGCACAGAGGAATCATTCCTTGCCGTAGAGCTAAACTAGAACAGCGTTTGCACTCTTGAGAGTGTCGATTGTGGACTCTACAGGCTCTTCTATTTTTAAACAAGTTAATCAAGAAAGGTTAGACCATGGAGGGTAGGAGGGAGATAAAGGCTTTCCAAGTTCGGGACTGAAGCAATCTTGGCCAGCTTTTGATTCCGAAGCAATTGGCATTTCCCCATTGTGCTCACTGTTCACTGTGCTTGCCACGCTTTAAAGCAAGTGTAGTTATTCAGGGTTATGTGGACTGCCACAAAAGATGCAAATGGTGGGCTTCATCTGGATGCAAGGGGAAAGTGAAGATGTTTTAACATTAGATTCTTGTGCTCAAATGTCACAATCTTGAGGATGCAGCTGATGCTGGATTAGGTAATGACAGATGAACTTTGACCACTGTGCTGCTTCTCTTGACTTGAGTAATTCCACAGAAGAGAAAGAAAGTCAGAAGATAAAGTAGCACTGAGCTGAAAATGCTTTTATGTAAGGAGTGAGAATCCTGAAAAATTAGATAGAAACTTGCTACCAGTCATGTACTATCCCCCACTAGCAGGAACGTAGTGTACTTAAGTGTTGTAGCTACACTATTAAGAAATTTCTAATGGACAGGGCAGTCACAGTTCACAGATCTCAGACTGTGTTCTGTGTGCTTCAACCTAAAGCAACTCGTTCCATCTTCTTTCTGATCCATCCAATAATGTGAATAAAGAGGAATGTTGAAGAGATGTGTTCTCTGTTCCCAATAGTGTAGTCCATTCTCTTCAGTTTAATGAGCTAGGAATTTCCCCACTTCCTCTCTACTTCTTCCTTCTCTTTTTTTTTTTTTTTTTTTGTTTTGTTATTTGATGAAACTTTATTTTTTTTTTTCTACTTTTCTTTTCTTCTTCCTTCTCTTGAGAACACATTCCTAGTGAGAAATAAACTGTCACTGAGAAAAACTTTTGGTTTTATCCTTGAAGACGAGAAGACTTCCAAATACTTCCTCCAGGTTCCAGGGAGCCTGAGAGAAGTTGGGTAAGTCTTCCCATTGCAAGAATAACAGAAAGTTACCCTTGACACATGTGAGATACCATTTCCTTATTGGTTCTATGAGTATTGAAATCATCTTCTGATTCCCTTACTGGACTCTGGGCACTGAATGTGGACACAAAAGTGTTAATTTGGGGACACTCTGTGTCCTACAATGATCACTGGTGATACAACCTAGTTTATCTTTCCTAAAACATTTATTATATTTTTGCTCGTTAGGTTAATTCTATAGTATATGGTTCTGGAAACTTATGAGAACAGAAACCTTGTATCTGTAAGAATGGAAGCTATATTTATGGACTCTTATTCTAAGCCAGATACGTGGCTAATAAGTTCACAGGCTTTTCTTTGTAACAATTTCCCAAAGTTTTTCAGCCAAAAACTACCATTATTCTAATTTAGTGCTACAGAAGTAGATAGTCTTAGAGGTTAAATAAAGTGTCCAACTCATAGCAAGTGACAGAATAGAATCCAGTGACCACAGCATGATGAAGATCTATTAAATACATTATACCACCATCTCTTGTCCTTACAGCTCTAGCGTAATGCATTTGATGAATCAATAAATTAATATAAGTGGACTAGAGGAAGGAGGGGTAGAAGCAAAAGGCATGCCGGAGAAGGTGATAGCTCAGTGCTTTACATGGAGATAACCCCCTTGATGTCAGCCTAATCCATATGAAGAGACAATGCACAGAATGTGTTGGTGAGTTCAAAAGTACTCTGGAAGATCTGAAGTGATGATCCAGCAGTTAAGAACTGTAGGGAGCAGATAAAGCTCTGAGTGTATTTGTATTATTGACATTGGTACTGCCATTTCAAGGACCCCAATGCCTCAGATCTATGAGAATGGCAAAGCCTTCCCTGGGTCCAAGTATGAATATTTACAAACAGTTGACCTTTAACTAAAGTCAGCGTAGTATATAGAATTTATCAACCCCAGATTCTTCTGGGTGACTACAACCTGAGACTGCTCTTCTACAGAGACTCCCCACAACCAGTAGTTTATCTGCCTCTTCTTCCTCTCTCTCTCTCTCTCTCTCTCTCTCTCTCTCTATATATATATATATATATATATATACACATACACACACACACACACATATCTATATCTATATCTATATCTATATCTATATCTATATCTATATATATATATATATCTGTTAGGGTTAGGTTAGGGTTAGGGTATATATATATATATATATATATATATATATATATATATATATATATATGTGTGTGTGTGTGTGTGTGTGTGTGTGTGTGTGTGTGTGTGTGTGTGCGCGCGCTGAGTTTTCAAGTTGTTTGCACATCTCCATCAGAGTGCACTGCCCAGTCAGCGTCAGTTCTTTTTATATGTGTCTGTTATTTTTTTTATTCCTCATTGCCCCAGTTAGGTCGATTCCAAAGCTGTGCAGATTATCTCAAAGAGCTCTCATGTCAGGCAGCTCACAACCTCAAATGACTCCAACTCCAAGGATTTGACATCCTCCTCTGGCCTTTTCATCTACATTAATGTAAAAATGTACATTGGTATGCTTACTCATGCAGACACAATGTTCTCTCTCTCTCTCTCTCTCTCTCTCTCTCTCTCTCTCTCTCTCTCTGCCTCACACACACACACACACACACACACACACACACACACACACAATTCAGGGAGTAGGCATTTTCTTAATAATAGAGCACTTTCCTGCCATGTGTTAAATCCCCAGTTCAATCCCAAATACTATAATATTCATTGTAATACAAGAAATGGCATGAGTCGTCTGGAAGAAATTTCTTGGACCCGAGACCTGGGAAAGGCTTGCATTCACAGCAGAAGATCAGCAGCAAGGTCCAGGATGCAGAATGCATATGGTACTCAAATCTATTGAAACCCAGGGGGATGTTGTATGGGATGGCAGGAAAAGGTAGGGATATGGAGTACGTCATTCCAAGAGGGAGTGCTGAAACCAGGAGTCCAAAGACTATTTGACAAGGAGCAGGTCCCAGTGATTCATATTATATATGAAATCTTCTGAATGAGGACACAGGTGAATTCCTGTCCATCTGTCTTAAGGCTTAGCATTCCAGTTTCTGGAAAACAAGCTTTAAGTATGATTTTGTTATTCCTTCAGTTAAGTAACCAGCTCATATTTGTAGCACTGGGCCTAAAAAAAAAAAAAATGAGGTAGAGTTACTTATGTACAAAACATATAGTCTAGAATATTTTTATAAAAATAAACTGTGTTAGCAAGAAAGTAGCTCACAGAGAAGAGGACCCACCATGAGAGACTGAATTGTCCATGAGCAAGTGGTTCAGCTTTTAGTATCAATAGCACCTGAGCTCTGGGGTGCTTTGGTGAAATTACCTAGTTATTTTAAAATTGTGTTCTGAAAGCAAATGAGTCACAGGCTATGGAAGCCTCAGGGGCACACTTCCTTCATGATCTCCAACGAGCCTTCTGCTCTAGTAATTTGGAGTCTACCAAACTGATGCCAAACCCAATTGTGTTTACTCGTAAATGCTGTGTTGTGCTTTAGTGCTTTATGCAATCTTTCCAATACTGCTTACATTTAAATATTTGTTTATTTAACAGACATTGAGACAGATGCAAGCCTCTCTCTGAGTATGTAAGCCTTTGAGGAGCTCAGTTTTGAAAGAAAGCAGCTCAAGTCTGTCTCTCTAATATGAAGCACACACAGTTGTAGTCGGCAGGCATGTGCACACATACATGCGCACACATGCATATACACACCTAAAGGCAACTCTAAGCAACAACTTCCCCATCTGAAATGAAATGTAAGTTTGTTCTGATAATTTCCATAATTGTTAATTATCATAATAATTACCTGTAGACGTTAGGAGGTGATGGACAACCAGTAGTTATGGTGTAGCTTTCAGACTGGGAAAGTGTGATGGGATTAATTACACCATTTCAGTGGGCAATGACATCTTTGTCTAATTGGAGGTGTGAGTGTTTAGAGAGGGAGCTTTGCCTTCTAATCAGAATATTCAGGATTTCCAAAAGTAGATTATAAAGAGCAGAGATTTTCAACTCAATGCTTACCAGAATCAAGTAAGTCTGTAATAGAACCCAAACTAGTAAATAAAATGTGATTATTTGAATAAGAACATTACATTCCGATTTATTATCTTTTAACTCAAGCATCTTTTAGATAGGTAGAAAAGTTTTCAGGAGGCAGAAAAGTATCTTCTCATTAGCCAACTTAGTGAAATCTCCAGACAGTGTTTGCTCTCTTGTACTAATGCTAATACTTCCTTAACTCAGCTATTGTTTTCAAATCAAATAAATCATGTATGCTGAATCCTACAGAGATTCACAAAAGGGGAAAGTATAGATAGATGGACAATGAAGCCAAGTTGCCTCCTTCATAATGTTCCACAGCTCTGGTCAGATAGTGTACTTACTTGGGATTCTTTGGATTATTGTGACACGTGTTTTAATATGAAGAGTAATACAGAACGCTGTTCTAGATCAAGTTCTTAGTATCCGGTAGTAGTAACAGATGTCTTTTTTAAGCACTATGATTGTCCTTTTAAAAAAAGTTTTATTTGTTACTTATACAACATCTCGCCAGCCGACCAAAAGAGGGAACCAGATCGCATTAAAGTTGCTTGTGAGCCACCATGTGGTTGCTGGGAATTTAACTCGTGACCTTTGGAAGAACAACCAGTACTCTTAACCACTGAACTATTTCTCCAGCCCAGTAACAGGTGTCTTGAAAATGCTCTAAAAGCTTTCAGAGTAATTCACTCAAGTTAATATGTTTTAAAGGCTAAGATTTCAGGTTTGTCTTTTGAAAAGACATGAAAAGTTGATTAAAAAATACATGTGAATACATGCTGGTTATTCCACAGAAAGATACATTTTTTAATTTGTAAATATAATGAAAACAATTTTGAGCATTTGTTGATATAAAATATGCAGATAGATTTAATTCTCTGTTTCTCTTGCCATGCTGACCTACTGCCATTGAGTGACTAGATAAATTAACTAATGCAAGTAAATTTTATTTAAAATACAAAGCCCCCTGAGAGATAGTGAAAAGAATTTGAAGCAGTGGAGTTTTGAAATTGACAAATATAAAGGAGATGGTAACTTTAGCCATAAAAGTAGACAGAAATCATATCTTCTTATTTAAAAAATATTCCTATGTGTGGTAGATGGTTTAAATTGTCAGCTTGACATGAACAAGAATCACCAGGGGAGAGATTATGGCGGTGGGTCACTACAACAGGAGGAAAGTATTTATGGGTAGGAAGATTAGAAAGATTGAGTGCTACTCTTCTAGGAAATGATCTTCTCGATTCTAGGATCTAAAATTATATCACTGTTACTTCATAACTATAATGTTGCTGCTTATGAGTCATTGTATAAATATGTTATATGCAGAATATGTGATATGTGACCCCTGTGAAAGGGTCATTTGACCCTCAAACACATAGTGAGATGTCTTAACCCATGGCCTGAGAATCAGTTTTCTAGAATCTAGAACAATCAAAGCATTTTCCAGAATGGGTCTTGAAAAACATGTATTTTCTTGGCTTATTGGGGTCAACCAAAAATCAAACAGAGATTCTTCAATGGTAATGGATGGACATTTGAGTGGAAAGATGAGAACTATTGCTAATTGCTTATTTAAGGAAGCAAAAGAAGAGAATTTTCCAAACTGAAATAGAAGGATTACTTGAATTTTTGGGGGATGATAATGCTTGACTACAAGAACGGTGTTAGTCTAAGGCAGGAGTCATTTGCTGACTGCGTGGTGTGGCTTCAGATGAGTAGTTTCTGTCCAAGGTGTCATTTTGGAGCTGACCTTGTGGTCACAGGCCCAGCTCCCCAGCTTATCACGCATGAGATTCCCATCTTTACAACCTCTCATCTTTAATTATTGATTTTTTTTATTAGCTTTTGACAGAAAAGTGTCCAGTTTGATTGCGACAAATTTCCCAGTTGCTAGATCTCCTAAGGAAAAGGTGTCCTTACTAGTGGGTTCACAGTAAATAATTCCACCCACCCCAGGCACATACCTCACAGCTTCTAGGATTCTTTAACACTTGCTAATTTTCTCAGTGTAGCTTGTAATTCTGCCAATTGCTTCATTTAGTTTAAAACGTTCACATCTCTAATTAGAGGACAGAGAAGCATTTTTCTTTGGAGCCATGTTGGTCTGTTAAATGCTCAGCTTTGAACCAGAGTGTAGAGTGTGACTGTTCTGTGAGACCCTCCTCTGCGTTGGTGACTCTTGACATCAAGTGTAATTGAGTAGATAAATCATCCATGCTTCCCTATGAATACTTACTGCACCTTTTATCTTCCTGTAGACGTTGCAGGAGAAAAAAGAATCTGACAAATGTGTGCTCGCCTTGGCTACAGTTCATAGACATTTTGTCTCCAATTCTTCTTTTGACAATGTGGTGAGGGATTTTCCGCCAAACTCATGCTGATGCAAAGAGAATTTGAGATTCCACTCTTTTTCTTTTGTCCTCAGTTTAATTTGTGATCATCACTCCCCTGACCCTGAACGATGACTGGAAATAGGTCTTCTGGACATTGATGTTTGCTGACAATTTTAAAAGAAAAGCTGTCAAGACAGACAGAATTTTTTTTCACATTTAAAATAGCCTCTAGATGATTCTGGACTTGCCTTTCACTTTTTTTTTTTTTAACTACTGTGATGTTGGAGGCCAACTGGAGATCACTTCAGAGTGACAAGGTAGTCTCTAACTCAAGAGCTCCTCACTGAGATTGGTCTGACATTCTTGTCATGTTGACAGGTCTACATTGTTGAATGTCTGTTACAAGATTTGTAGGTATAAAGGATGATTTTCTTAGTGACCATTTAATGTTCTTACTGGCATATATGTCTTTAAAACAAGAAGCCTGTAACACCTTCTGTTTTCTTTGTGCCTCTATTTCAGGAGCCAATTGTGTGGCTATTTGCATTTATAAAGCTTGGCATTCGAGCATCATTGGAAAGTTGAATAGATAAAAGTCTTGTAGGAAGTAGTAGTGAGAACTAAACTGAGTGTCCTAATTTCCTTTCCTGTTGCTGTGATAAAATATCATGACAAAGGCAACTTATTCTGAATCACAGTTCAAGAAGACTGTCTCTCATGGAGGTGAAGTCAAGATAAGCAGTAGTTTGAAACAGCTGGTCACATAGTTTCCATAATCAAGAAGCAGAGAATAGGAATGAATGCTCCTACTCATCCCCCTCTTCTGTTTGTATATCCCAGTATTCCATCTAGGGAATGATGCCCCCAATAGTCTGAAAGGCTTCCCTCTTCAATTAATGCAATAAAGACAGTCTTCCCAAGACGTGCCCACTGTAATTCTAGATTCACCTTAGCTGACAATTAGTATTGTTACAACCATAGTGGGATATGTTGGCTTTTTATTTTCATAGTTTAAATAATTATGAACCAATTAAATATTTGTTTACTATCTACCAGTTGTTGTAGAGTATTCCTGAAAGTTCAAGGGGGCATGAACTGACAGAGAAGAGCCACTGGGGTTGTTATGCCGAGATTACCTAGATCGTGAGACCCCCAAAAAGATCAACAGGACTCGATACCGATGCAACAAACACAGGGTTCTGTATTACGGGCTCAGAGCTTCGAATCACAATCCTTTCTGATATAGCAGGTTAGGAGAGTGATACCGGAGCGTCAAGGGCAATGGGTTTATAAGGAAAAATTGTAATTAGGGGTAGGGGTCACAGGGAAGCAAAGACAAAAACCATACACGGGGGTCGTGAGTCTCAGAAATGCAGTCCTTTAGGCAGGCTGGGTGGGGACCGGATCTCCAGGGAAAGTTATGGGTCTCAGGGATGCAGACCTTCCAGCAGTTTGGGTCCAGGAGGCTGACTCTCCAGGGATCATTGGGTGTTAATTGCATCTTCTGGAGAGTGCTGGCAGGTTTAGTTTATGGCAGTGATGGTCTTTTCCAGAATACAGGAAGTAGTGGAATCACCTGGAGGACAACTTTCTCAGAGACCATGGCATTAATTATAGAATATAAATTACATATAGAATATGGCATTAAATTTGCCCCTACAGGGTGACATAGATGAGTGCATGCTATGTCCATGGCCTAATAGTTTATCTCTCTATGGCTTGCTTGAGTCCTAGGAGACAACATCTATGTAGGAGTACTTGCCTCTGGGCACACTCAATTCTATCACTTAGCCTAGCTGAATGCTGTTCAAATGGAAGGTTGTACGTCAGGGTACATGTACTTTCTTTACACATACCTAGGAACGTCTCATGCATTTTTTTGGTGTATGTTTATGTGAAAGGTATGCAGTTCACTTTGAAAGACCTTGTTTGTTTATTTATTTATTATTTTTCTTTTATATTCATTTGTACATGTATGGTCTCACACATGCTTGTGTATGTGTGCAGGTTAAGGATGACTTTGGGCACTTGGCTTCCAGATAACACTTATTGAAACAGGGTCTATCCTGTTTCTGTTGTTGTGCTTTACACTTCAGAATAGTTGACCAGAGAACTTCCGGGTGCCATTCCTCTCGCCTCCTCCCATCTCAAAGTAGGAGTTCTGGAATCACAGATACCTGCCCCTGCATCTGGCTTTTAATGATGGCTCCGGGAATCAAACATGGGTTGTCAGCCTCGCACAGCTAGCACGTTTACTCTCTGATCCATCTCTTTGTCTGCAGGTATATGATTCTTTGATCAAGATGTCCTGATTTCGCTCCAGCATATCAGAAATTTGTGCCACAAATATGGCAGTGAGATGTACAATAAACTAGATGTCTTTCCTCGACATTCTGACACCGTAGGTGCTCAAGGCACTAACGAGCTAGAGGAAGGGTTGCCTTCACTACAGCCTACTCCTGCCGGAGCATCATTTTAGGTTCTGAGCCCTGTCCCAAAAATGAATATGAATTTTAGTATTGGTCCCAGGTCTCGGATACTTTTGATTCCCAGTCCAAAGAGACCTAGCAGGTCCTGTGCCTTCTTGACCTCAGTGTAAAATTCAAGATAGAAAGTATAAACATCTTGCTGATGTGGCAATGCCCTGGATATTCACAGGGCTTAGTTGTCTCCCACTGAAGCTCATGTGTTCAGTGAAGGCATTTTTAGTGTCAGCTACTTCCTGGACACACTGTCCAACTGGCTCAATGTCATTGTAGTGGCTGGACATAATACAACAAGGGGTAGGCAGGTGGTACAGGACATTATATGAGACAGAATTTATACATATATTATCCCATAGTACAATGCAGAATGGTTACATGGCATTGTTTTAGGCCCTTGTATATACTAGGAATAAAAAAACAAGATTTTCAATCAAGCAGTAGCCACATGACCTATAACAGAAACTGTGATAATTAACTTCAGCGGAAATGATCCCTTTGGCATGATAGCAGCTGATGGGACTTGTTGCTGAAAATTCTATTGTCTCTTTCTAAGATCAATGTGATTTCTGCAGAGCTATGATGCTTCTTGTATCAGTGAATTCCTGATCTCAAGCACTGGGCCAGAAGTCAAGATTATAAGATTATTTTTATTGGGGCATCTGCTTAATAAGTCATCTGTCTTTTTTTTTTTTAAATAATTGAATGCCACCTTTGGTGGATGACCCTACTGTTTTGTCCCTACTGACACCATATTCACATACTCGGGATCATAACTCCTAGTGGGCTAGCCACCTGTCCTCCTCAGCTTTGGCATCTTTGTGATAATTTCACTCATCTGGCTTCTAGCTGTTAAATGCCATAACCTATTCACCTAATATTTCTATTGTGAGAATTCATGCTTTCTGTCATTAGTAATAATACATTTCAGTTTCACTCAAATGTGGGAGAGGGGCTTTCTTTTCTTTTCTTTTCTTTTTTTTCTTTAGGCACTTCCAGGAAGCAAGTTTCAATATCATTGTAGCTCCTCTTTTCATTGTGTTGAGAGGCTAGCCTTGAAAAATCACTCCCTTTGATTAGTTTCCAGATAACACCTTTTGTCTATACCTTTACATGAAATAACTTCCAACAATTAAATGTATTATAGATATTGATATAATTTATTTCTTTTCTGATTATTTATTAATTACAATGTATTGAAAGTGTTTCCCAAAATCTCATGTAACCACAACAATATTTACGTCATTAATAAATAATTAATAGTAATATTTACTTGTGTCAGGTTTTCATAATTACTTCTTTACTGCATATAAACCACATATGTATAAATGCAGTTAACCCCCTTTTCACTGCTAGTATGAGATCTAAAGAGGACAAAGAGACATGGAAACGTATATAAAGACTCTGCAACTTATATGACTGTTTGGAGATATCTCGGCTTGTGGACTACTGCCCCACATCCTCCTGTGCACTGTGTATATTGTTGAGAAAATCTCTATGTTGAAGATTTCCCTCTGTGGAAGTTATTACAAAAGGCAAGATCCAAATGCCAGTCAAATAATTGGCTCTGTATTAAGTATCTTTCAGTGTTATTCTTTCCAGACGTACAGTCTTTTCACAGCTCATTACATCCTATCTTTTCTCTTCTCTTTTTAAATTAATATCTTTCTGAGCCCAGAGCTGAACTCACTCAAGTCAAAAGTTATGAAAAAGCATAATGGGGTTTTCATTAGAAGCTGTGTTTCTAGCAAGTCATTTAAATGAAGGAGTTGATCATTTAAAGCATGCAAACGAATAGATCATTTTTAACAATAATAAAGAATAAGTTGAGTTTAAATGATTTCCTTGATCTTTGCAGTCCTTCAAACTTCTGTGAAGAGGCAGAGAGCTGTTGGGCTATAACCAAGAGGTATAATTTCACAGGTGACCACGGTCCACCTCTCCTGCATAGACCCCCCACTAGCGCTGCTCATTTGCTCTGACTTATTTTTGAAAATGTCATTTATTTTAATTTATAAAGACACATTTTTTGTTTTCTTGTCATTTAAAATATGTAATAATAATAATCTTGGAATACTTGGCAAACCAAAGAAATTGAAATGACTCTTGTAATATCCTTTATCACACATTTAGATATGTGAAATTTTTTTCTGTGTCTTTCAATCTCTTCCTTTCCATACCAGGTTGTAGATTGTCACTACTGACAAGAGGATGTGCAATGCTGCAACCAGAATCCAAATACAAAGGCTCCTGTTCTCTTCCTTCCTCCCTCTCCTGAGAATGCTGCCACACACATGCACACCCATACCAGTACCACAAACAAGCTCTCCTTTACACAAGCACGTGCTTGGACACAATAATATAAATGCATACATGTGAGCACACATGGTATGCTTGCACACAAATAAACATGTCAATAAGAGTATGCATTCCTAAAATAGCACACCATATGCACACATGCATATTCATAGTGATAAAAACTCTTAGGCAAAGAGAATGTAATCTCATTACAGGCTTAGACCCTGACCTATAATTCTGCTTCTAAAGCCACTGGGAAGATTCCATTGAATTCCACTAGGAGATTCATTAGCATTTTCCTAGTTCCCAGGTAGAACCTAGGATTCCGGTTCACCCCATTGAAATCAGGATTAAGAATCCAAAGGAGGTGATTTCCCCAGAGGCATCTCATTGTCATTCTTCCTCAACACTTTGCTGCTGTTGGGTGGTGAAGCCTGGGACCTTGACCTTGAAAACATCCTCCTTGACTTTTCAGAAGCCACATGGTTAAAATGAAGTTCCGAAAGAGCTGCACTCTCCACAGTTGAGTGGAGAGTGGGGTCTGACTTTCACACGTACTCTGGTGCCTCATATTTGACCACTTCCCCTGGATGGGGAGGCCTGGTGGCACTCAGAGGAAGGATAGCAGGCTACCAAGAAGAGACTTGATACCCTATGAGCATATACAGGGGGAGGAGGTCCCCCTCAGTCACAGTCATAGGGGAGGGGAGTAAGGGGAAAGCAGCAGGGAGGGAGGAATAGGAGGATACAAGGGAGGGAATAACAATTGAGATGTAATATGAATAAATTAATAAAATAGTTAAAAAAAAGAAAGAGCTGCCCTTTTTGTTTGTGTCTGGCATAACAGGAGGAAGCCAGTTTATGTAACAAGTTTCTGTTACTGAGGAATTACATTCTGTTGTAGTCTTACCATTAACAAACCCTGTTGGGCTGTGCAGGCTTCTGTATACCTCTATGGGGTGTCTCTGTTGCCTGTAGAGGGCTTTCTAAGAAGATTTTGTTGAGTCTGTGTATCATTAGTTGTAGAAACATCCACCAGCTATTGTAGTGCTGCCTTTGGTGTTAGAAAAAGCAATAGTGGGCATTTATGAATTATATTTTGACCTGGACTGGAGTCTGAAATGTTTGGTGTTCATTTGCCCTCATCTGTATTTTGTTTTCCTTCTTTCTTTACTTATTTAATTTTAGGGCAGTTTGTGATTTAAATAATAATTGAGAAATTAGCATGGAGAGTTTTTCTTTTTCTTTTCTTTTCTTTTTTTTTTTTTTCTTTTGATTTTTTTGAGACAGGGTTTCTCTGTGTAGCCTTGGCTGTCCTGGACTTGCTTTGTAGCCCAGGCTGGCCTCGAACTTACAGCACTCCACCTCAAATTAACTCTCTATCTTAGTTACTAATTAAAGACAATGCACAGTTGTCTTGTGTCTAATAAATGCATGGTGCACGCCCGTGTCTCTGGACTCTCCTTAATCTCTCTCATGTTCTAGGAACACGTCGAAAAGGCCTCCTGATATTCACGTAGCATGTCTGTGGCAGTTTCTCATACTTTACTTGGATAACTTTTGTTTATACCAATATAGATGTTAATTTCATGTATTGGAACATAATCATTTCCTCTTTGCTGTTTATTTGTTTATAATATCCAGCTTTCCCTATTGAGAAACATTTCAAATTCGTTACTTTGCTATTCTGTTGTCAATAAGGGAGCTGGTGTTTGTAACTTGAGCATACCTTCCTTTCTGAGTCTACACAATGTTCCATCTTCCTCTGTGTATTTCTTTTCTTTTTTTTTTTATTAAAGATTTATTTATTTATTTATTATGTATACAGTGCCCATCAGATCTCGTTATAGATGGTTGTGAGCCACCATGCAGTTGCTGGGAATTGAACTCATGACCTCTGGAAGAGCAGTCAGTGCTCTTAACCGCTGAGCTATCTCTCTAGCCCCCCTCTGTGTATTTCTTGTCTTAGCTCTATAATTACCCATATCTCCAAGGAGCCAGTTCCCTATCTTAGAAAATGGTATTAGAAGCAATATATAGTTTTTGAGAGGGCATGTTGCTTTAGAGTGATGTTTCTTTCAGATCCTCTGAGCTGACAGGACATAGAAATCCAAATGCATAATCTCTCTGTCTCTCTCTCTCCCTCCTACATACACACACACACACACACACACACACACACACACACACACCACATACACCCCCCACACACATGCACTCACATACATGCACTCACATTCACACACACATATGTGTGAATAAATTTCCACATGGGGCCACATCTGTGTGAGATAAACATGAGTTCTTCCTAATGCTACCAATTCATAGCTATCAATGTACTGAACACTTTTGTCAGCCTTTCCAGGTGCTGCTTGTCAGCCCTCTTTCAAGAGCAAAGCCTGTTTCTCATTATATGACAAGGCAGATAAGTAAGTTTTAAATGTTCTCAATACAAGGAAAATGATAAATATGAAATGTAGTCTATATATGGTTTCATTTTATCTTTCTAAATTGTGCACATAACTCTAAAATATTGTATTATATGTATAAAACATAATATATACAACTTATGTCAATTAAAATTAATTGATAAAAATTTTTTGCTATCATCATCCATCTACTTAATTTCCAGTTCTTGGGGATGGTCTGAGAATTGTTGATCCACAATGTAAATTATTTGTCAATTTGCTACACTATTTCTATCTTTTATTGTCATGTGTACTTTACTTTGCTGGAATTGAAATATCTCTTTTCCTTTTTATTCATAAGTGTTTCTTGCATAAGTGATCATAGCATTTTTTAGATAAATTACAAATAATAATATAGTTCATATTTTTGGTTTATAATTGTTGAGTTTATTAAGCACACAGCAAATTAAAGTAAAAGAATAACTAGCAGATGACAGATTGATTGATAATAAAAAAGTAAAGGATAGAAATGTTAGATAAATGGTGGATAGATGATAGATAGATAGATAGATAGATAGATAGATTGATAGATGATATGTAGATAGTCATGTAGCTATCTAGTAGAAAGCTAAATAGCAAAGAATTTTCAAATTGGGTGCTCAGAACATTCAGTAGACATTGACTGGTGTAGCCCCTTCAAAGCAGTCTAAATATAGACTAACAGGCAGAGCGAAATATTCTATTTCGTAAGGTCTCCATTTAAAAGAACAAACAAATAGACAAATGTAATGTCATTAAATCTGGGGCTTGCAAACATTCACCGAAAAACAGACCGAGGAAGCTCCAGCAAGGCATCAAGCTCATGCTATGGAGTCCCAGACAGATAAGTGCCCCTCAGGTGAAACTTCTTTGTTAAAGGACAAACAACAGATAGAGATAATGTCATCAAATCTAGAGCTCCTGGCATCCAACAGAAACCAGCTGGAGCCACCAAGACAGTCAGTTGACATTTCCAGTTGAGCTATCTTTTTTATGGTGGAGCTTCTGTGACTGAATGCCCTCTTTTCACAACAGGTGAGGTCACGTCATGTCTGTTGGAAATGGTTCATCTTGTAGCTGTTTTTAAGGATGCAGCACTTTTACTCAGATTGTTTTGCAAAGCTTTCCTCTCTGCCATGGAGCTGGCAGTGGCTTCTCACCCCCAGACGAGGGGTCTTGGAGGACACTTCACACAAATGTGTGAGTCTGTAGTAGGGTGGACAGTCTCACTTTTGGATCTGAATGAGGTAGGGAACCAGTGTCTGAGTTATCTCCAAAAGCACATGACAATTTACTATTATAATAATCTACATTTCAGTTTACCATAGAATCCGTGTAGTTTTTGCTGTGTACAAATTATATGACACTTTCTACATTACACAGTTCTCTCCAAAGACACAAAAACTGTCCTTGGTGGCAACTGAAGCTTAGGGTTCTTAATTTTGATGTCAAAATACTGATGAACATTTTATGCAAATTGTAATTGTTTTTCCCAGAAAAACAAGCATGACTACATATGTACAAAGATATGCTCAAAATTTTATAAGTCCACATACACCAGGTACTCAAATTTAGGTCATTTCATTTACTTTACCAATTAGAAATATCTAAAAAACCCTTTTATTGATTCTTTGTGAATTTCTTATCATGAACCCCAATCCAACTCATCTCATCCCTTCATACCTGACCTCCGCCTTAGCAACCTCCTCCCCCAAAGAAAATAAAAGACAAACAAAAAGAAATACAAAACAAAATCTCACCATGGAAGCTGCAGGCTGTTATAGTGTGACAGTGTGCTCCCAGTACACCGGCAAAGGTCCATTGCAGTGAGTTATTGGTGTGGTTTGAGGCTTCTGGCTTCTGCTAGTCTATTAATGCTGGATCTTCACCAAACTTCTCTTGGTTTTCCTGTTGTCACCCTGTGTCATGAAGATGTTGCAGCTTTGGGTCTGCAGGACAGGACCCTTCTTAGGCTCTAGCTGTTCATAAAAGAAGTATATATTGGGGTAGAACTACTCAAAACCCTGGAACTGGCCACAGGCTGTAGCTGAGTTGGTCACACCACCAGTTCTCCCACATGACCCATATGACCAGGGTGGGCTCTCCAGCACTTTCCTAGCTGGTTTATCCAATGCCACAGCCCAAAAGCAACAAAGCAGCTTTGCCACTCTCATTCCCTCAGGGCAGCTTGGCCATGTCCACTGCACCAGGGTCAGCTCTCTCCCAAGTTCTGCAGCTGGCAAGAGGCAGGGCCAGCTCTCCCAACTGCTGCAGGTTATGAAGGGGACATCTTTTCCTCCCTCATGCCACAGTCTCTTGGGTCAGCTCTACTATGCTGAGTTGTGATGAGAAGAGCCCACTCTGAGTGCTGCAGCAGTGAGGGGTGGGGCCGGCTCTCCAGAGCCAGTGAGGGGAGAGGCCAGCTCATGAGTAGGCTTGTAAAGTTGTTGCTGTGGATAAAGACAGGAAGGTTGCTAGAGTTTGCCTATTGCCTGTCCAGTTACAGAGTCAATGAGAGACCGTCTCAAGGGAATATACGGTGGAGATAGAGGACACTCAAGGTCTTCCTCAGAACTCTGCATCTATATTGCTGCAGTATGACAACAAGTCAAAGAAAAATAATAAATAGCAAAAGATAGATGACAGATGGATGCACACAGATGTGCACAAATTGTCGTTCTGTTGGAATCTAGTTTTTACTGCTCACAAACCTTTGTTTGTTTGCTTTGAAGACTCATGAGTGTCCAGCAGAAAGTATCTCTGTATGTTTCTCCATGCTTTGTGTGTTTATCTAAGCATATATGTATTTCAAGACACAGCAGCATGCAATCTTAAGGGATTAGGGGAAAAAAAGTAAAATATGGAGCCCTAAAATAATTAAAGTACCTATTATTAACTTTGATTAAAAATACAAAAAAAGTCAAAATGCTTTATTAAAGCTACTTGGTAACTCTCATGTTCCCATATTTAATAAGATTTTATTCTGCCAATAATCCTGTGTTTGCTCTACCATGGTAAAGCTTTTTATTATTATAGTCTTAGATTGATTTCTAGGAACTTGTACATTTACTTTTTAAAAACAATGGTTAAAATAGTTTTCTATAGTGTTCTATTCCATGAAATAATAAATACTTTTGAATACTTTAGAAGCCCATCCTTCAGAAAATCAAGTTATCCTTAAATTTTCTTTTGTGTTTAGAGTAATTAATGAGACAAATTTCCCCATTCTTATTTTTTTTTTAGATGAACTACCTTTAACTTGTTTCATAAGCAGAATGCTTATGGTTTTATTAAAGAATACATCCTTAGGGAAAAGTGTGCACTAAGGAAGGAGTGGGAGCTAAAATTAAAGATTACTCCCCTCACACACACAAGCAACACTTATTTTATGCAATCCTGATAAGTTCTGGGCTCAGGCTGGTCTTGAACTCACTTATGCAACTGAGGATGATCTTGAACTTCTGATCCTTATGCCTCCACTACCCAAGTTGTGGGACTACAGTGTACACAGCCATGACCACTGTATGCAGTGGTGAGGATGGCTTCCTGCATGCTAGGCAACTACTATACCAACTGTTCTATACTCCCACTCCCAGCCCTGATCAATCTTGGTCAAAAATATCAAGTGAGTTGGTCACTGTAGTTACCAGGATGCTGACAGTGGAACTATGGTGGGTAGTCAAGCAGAGGTCTTGGTATGCAATTGCAAAGGACTCTCAACTGAAACTTGGACAGGCAGGCCCATCTTTCCCCTCGTTTCTTTTTTTAAAATCTCAATCTATTTATGAAGTTAGGGCTATTTGCCCATAGTTTTTCATTAGTATTTACTAAAAACTAGTCATGTCACAGTTTGAAATTTAAACTGGTGAACAGGGGCTTCAGGAGTCAGGCATTACAATAAATATATGCAGGCTAATGCTGAATTTAAGATGGAGAACGTATAGTGTGAACAGCCCTTCAGAGGATAAGGTATCAGCATCCTTGGCCACCATGCCTAGTGGGCTTCTGTGCCAAGAGATGTCTGTTGAATCCAATTTAGTTAACTAGAGTTGCAAGAATGTAACTTTCTAATTAGCTTTATATAAAATCTTATATTTACTATAATAGAAAATTATTGACTTATTCGTGTGTGTGTGTGTGTGTGTGTGTGTGTATGTGTGTGTTACTTTGAATAGGTTTGGCTTCCATAAATTCATGCACTTGAATCCTTGGCCCATAGGAGGTGGCACTATTGTGAGGTGTGACCTTGTTAGAGTGGCCTTGTCACTGAGGAGGTGGGGCTTTGAGGTCTTACATAAAGACAAATCCAGTCTCCTCCTGGCTGCCTTGGGATCAAGATGGAGAACTCTCAGGCCCTCTAGCACTGTGCTTGCCTGCGTGCTGCTGCCATGCTTCCTGCATTGATGATAATGGACTAACCCTCTGAGCTGCAATCCAGCCCCGTTTAAATGTTAGCCTTTCTGAGAGGTATCTTGATCATGGTGTCTCTTCACAGTAATAAAACCCTAACTAAACCAGTGTGTGACACATGTGTCCATATCCACAAGTTCCGAGAGTCCTTCTCTCTTCCTACTGCTGTGTGTCGTGAAGATGAGACTCAGGTCCTCTGTTAGGCAACAGACGCTTTCACCTGTTAAATCATCTCCCAGACAGAAAGTGGGAAAACAATGAGGAAAATATAAACTGATATGAATTGTGTATTATAAAACTGATGCCTTGATTCAATTCTTATGTATATCTACAAGACAACATTAAGAAATGAAAAAACTTGCATAAACACAAACCAATTCACTGACAAAAACATAAACCAATGGGCTGGTTAAAATTAAGCAAATTTTAAAAATTTAAATGGAAACTCATTCTGTGCAAAAAAATTACAAAGTAGTGAGAAGGAAGCTGGAAGGAAGTGACCTGTTCTCTACAGAAAGTCCTGGGTCATCCTCATAAAACAGTGATATTTGCAGACTCCTTTGAGAAATGCCTTCCTTATGGTCTCTTAACAAGCTGTATGTTGATTTCCTCAATAAGATATGTTGCTAAATAGTCTTAATTAAGATAAAGTCAAATGATCTTTTAGCTTTCTTGAAAAAATAATAAATCACGCATAAGTTCATGTAATTTATTTTTGCTTAGAACAAGATATTTAAAACATTTTCAAGGACATTATGTCTTCCGGCTTTAAAATATCAAGTAATTATCAAATCAATGATCATTTGGGAGAAAGTAATGAAGTATGGAAAATAACCACTTCAAATTATATAAATCATTAAAACTGATGTCATTAGGAAGGCATTTTAAGAGAGAGGGTGTTAAATGTCTTCAAAGTTTGATAAAAACTGAAATTACATTCTAAAGTAAATTTTAAGAAAATATACTTATGCTTTTACACTTAATCTGTTATTGATTTATTTTCTCCTAGAAATTACTTGACTAAATAACTAAGCATCATAATGTAAACAGAACAGATTTTGTTTCTATCATTTTTGTTTGACAGATATGTATTTGACGTTTTAGGAGGAAAAATTCTTTCCAGCATGTTTGCATCATTATAGAAGAGACTTTAAAATGAACTTACATGTTCATCTTTTCAACCAAGTGTGAGAATTATCTGAAAATTATCACTGATATTTTTCCACTGATATATTTTGAAGCAGGAAAATATCTTATTCTTTTTTTGGAATTTATCACTGCTGATTACATAAAACTTATTTGCATGAGTTCATCTGGTATATTTCCAGCACAGAAACTTCTGGATTTGGTTTGTGGACATTTATTTTATTCACCAGTTTTGATTATTTTGTTTTGTTGAGTTGAAATGGGATGGCCTTGAACTCAATCTGTAGCACAGAATGATCTTGAATTTAGGATTCTTTTGCTTCCAACTCCTTTGTGCTGGGGTTTCAGGAAAGTTTTACTATCCTACTTGGTCTTATGCACTACAGGAGATTAAATACAGGGCTTCATGTATGCCAGGTAAGCACTCTAGTATATGAACTACATTGTCAGTCTTATTATTTTTATCTTTAAAAATAATTTTCTTTAGTAATTTCCCAACTTCATACACTTAGGGGCATGCGAACACAAATCAAGGACTTCTCCATGGATTTGTTTCATTCCTTTGTGGTTACTTTGTTCTGTTAGCGTATCCATGGTACTTGGTCCTCACCCTATTTGGTATACTTCCAGCTTGTGGTAGTGATACCATAAGCCCTTGAGAACCAAAGGCCCAATATAGATAGATAGATCCTGCAGTATTTAAGGAACACATTAGCCTTGTACAAGACCAACTGTGGGAACTTCTTAGCTGTGTGCATAGTTTATATGTCAGATCCTCTGGGAAAGCTTCAAGGGCAGTCTTAAAGGACCCTGTACGGAGAGGACCTAGGACCCCTCATTCAGATGTAGCCAAAGGCAGCTCATTCTCCATATGGGTCCCCTATTAAGAAGGGGAGTAGGGGCTGTCCCTGCCATAGACTCTGTTGCCTGCACTTTGATCATTTCCCCCTGGCAGGGTGCCTTACTATGCCACAGAGAAAGAGTATGTAGGTGGTCCTGATGAGACTTGATAGGCTGGGTTCAATTGGTAGGGCAGAAAGGCCCACCTCCTCTGACTAGGAGACAGGAATAGGGAGGAGGAGGAGGAGGAAGAGGAGGGAACAAGGAAGGGTGGGGCCAGGAGGAGATGAGGGAGGGGGCAACGATTGGGATATAAAGTGAATGAATATTTTTAAAAATAAATTTAAATTAAAAAAGTCTTAGTAGAAAGTACAGGATGTCAAAGATTGTGCCCGAATGTGTAAACACAACCTGGGCAATCCTCATCTAATATAAGGTCTAGAGTAGTGGTTCTCCACCTGTGGGTTTCCCATAACAGATATTTACATAACATGTCATGAGTAGCAAAACTACAGTTATGAAATAGCAATAGGATAATTTTATGGTTGCAGTTCATCACAACACGAAGAACTGTGTTAAAAGGTCACAGCATTAGGTAGGTTGAGAACCATTAATCTAGATGTTGACATAGTTTTCTAAATGTTCTGTGCACATCTCACATGAAGTTATATGTGGATATTCCTTTACTAAACTTAATACCTGTATGTACATGTATGTGTATACTTTTTGTTATATATACATGTAGATAGCTCCACACTAGTCTTTGTATGAAACATATATCATGTACACGAATATAGAGACTAGTATACATATATTACTTTTGTTTTACCTGAGACAGGGCTTTTCTATGTAGGCCTGGCTGTCCTGGAATTCCCTCAGTAGACCATGCTGGTCTCCAACTCAGAGATCCACCCGCCTCTGCCTCCCAAGTACTGGGATAAAAGGCATGTGCCACCATGCCTTCCTGTATAATTCTTTTGCGCGTGTGTTGTTGAGAAAACCATGTCGTACTAACGAAGAGATGCATAGCTGCTGTGTCAGTCAGTCATGCTAAGAACCGTGAAAGTATTTTACCCAGGCTTATTGTTATAATTACCACAAGTTTAAATCAAATGATGACAAATCTATGCTAAATTTTCAGAAGCAAACAAAATTCTCATAGCTGTTCTTACTAGTTGATCAGGAATTAATTGATACAGAGGAGGAAAATCATCCTCCAGTTTCTTTTCAACTCTTTTTTTTTTTTTTTGTTTTAAATTGGGAACATATCAAACACCTGCAAAAGAAAACTGAAGCCCACCTTCAATAGTAAATGTTCCACTGTAATTATTATGTTGCATTTCTAATTAAAGTTTGCCATATTTTTTTGTCTTGCCAAATAGAAGGATGTGTCACACCTTGAAAGGGCTATTCTGCCTCAACTAAAATGGGGGATAAAAAGGGGGAAAATGACAGGCACTTTTATGTGTGGAGGTCAAAGATCAACTTCAAAGTCTTTTTTTAAAAATTGCTTCTCCAATTTCTTTTCCCTTCAAAAGATTTTATTTTATTTTATTGGCATGTACATTTATATTATTACACATAAATAAAAGAATACATACAGCAAGAAGAACCACGAAACAATCAGGGATTATATGAATGTTACACTTAAAACTTTCTTTTTGATAGTACCTCTCACTGAACCTGTAGTACATGGATTTGGCGAGGCTCTCTGGCCATCAAGCCCCTGGCATTCTCCTGTAGTTTCCTTCTGATTTTTGGTATTAGGTAGCACATCACTACACCTGTCTTTTTAAAAAAATTTATTTTATTAATTTATTCATATTACATCTCAATGGTTATCCCATCCCTTGTATCCTCCCATTCCTCCCTCCCTCCCATTTTCCCCTTACTCCCCTCCCCTATGACTGTGACTGAGGTGGACCTCCTCCCCCTGTATATGCTCATAGGGTATCAAGTCTCTTCTTGGGAGCCTGCTATCCTTGAAGCACACCTCTCTTTTTATAAGAGCGCTGGGGTTGCAAACTTAGGTCTCTACACCAGCATTTTATTGACTAAGTCCTGTCCCCAACCTGCCAATCTTAGTCAAAACAGCATACTTCCTATCCCAAAGGTAAACAAAACATGAGAACAGCATGTGGAATTTCCTTCTTTGTGTGTGTTCATTAGAAATGAGAGTCAGAATGTTTGAGGCAGGATAATCATTGTCCAAGAGCTGTTTCAGCTATAGATGTAGATGCCCACATATTCAACCTCCAAGCACACCTCCAGGGTGAGAAACCAGCCTCCTAGCTCCACTTCTAAAGCACCTCTGTGTTCTTCATACACTTGGGAGTTGGGCTCAGGCCTTGCTGCTCTCTTTCCTTGTCTCAATGACGTACTCTGCCTTGGCCTGTCCATGACACCAAAATAAAGTCTGTTTTGTTCTGATAATCTCTCTTGATCCTCTTGGTGGAGGGTCTCTTTCATCCCCTCCTAATCTGAAATGCCCTATATAATTTCCTCACAGGCATCCTCAGGTCAGGGCCTAGAACTGGCATATATATACCTAAGGGGAATTTGATCAAATGCACTCTACCTCTGGCCTTAGATGATAGATGAAGGAGGAACAAATGACTGAGTGAATGGATGCTACATGTCAGCCACAATACTAAAATGGATCACCCATACACTGCTGTTAAAAGTTAGGATTGCCTGAGTAGATCTGAGCTCTGGTCACTTTCTGATTCCAGGTTCTGATCTTGAAACCACTGAAGGTTAAGAGCTGGAAGTTGTGTTCGCTCTGACTTTCATCCTGGGTGGGTTTCACTGAATTCCACCTCCAGAAGGTCAGTTTCTTAACTCCTGATCTTCCCATCACTGGCTGAATGGAACCCAGCACTGTCTTCCATAGCCTCCTTGTACAGCATTCCTAGCGTTCCCTCTCCCCCTCACGCTCTTAGTCAGCTTCCCCTGTGCAGCAGCTGAATTACCTAGGTGTTATTTTTAGAACATGAGTTGCAGCACTCTTGTGCAAAAGTGTCAATGAATTTACATCACTCATGGGAAAAGACACAAGCTTATAGTCCAATAACCGTATAACTAATCATCCAAACCAGACCAACCTGGAGAACAAAAGAGAAAGTTATTAAAAATATTGCCAAGATAAGACAAGCTAAGATTAACTTGGTGTTTTAGTCAATTGCCACAAAATACCTAGGGTGATCAATTTGTATAGAGTCAAAGTTTATCCTGGCTCAGTGTTTCAGACCGTGCTCAGCTAATCTTATTGCCCTTGGGTCAGTTGTGAGGCAACATTTCCTTGCAGGGGACTGTGGTGGACAAAGCACCTGAACTCACAGATGCGAAATGGCAGCAAAAAGTAACAAAGGTCCCATAATTCCTCTTGAAGGAACTCTCCTCAGTGACAATACCTCCTACTAACCTGCATCTTTAAAAGGAGCTACCAGCTCCATAGCACAAGCATCAGGAATTTCATTTGTGGACCACTGGGAGACATAAGTCTCAAATGACAGCACTTGAGTTTCTCAGGGAACACCAATATGTTTGCTTTTTGCCATCTGTAGGCTCATCCAACTCCATGCCCATGGGTCTTTGTTCTGCACCCTGGAAATGTGAGCATTTTCCTTACCGAGGCCTGTGTACTGATTGGAATAGCAGCCCCACAGAGCCCCTCCCCCACACACTCTAACACTTGAGTTAAATCTTGTTTCCTTGCCTTTTCATGTCCTTACTGCCTGCATTCTCTGACACATAGGAACTGGCTCCTACAACTTCCATGGGTTCAACTACAGTTGTTTCTAGTCTCTACCATGACCTATAGATTCCCACCATCTTTTATTCCAAATAATCCACACAACTCAACTACTTAATTTTTCTGAGTGAAACACTACATTTCACACCTTGAGGATTATGTTATGATTTCCTCATACATGTTCTATCCTTGTACATGGTGTTGATGAATTGTCTTTCTCCTGAGAGTACCAGCTTGGCTGACTCCCTCCCATGATAGATAATATTTATAACCACCATCTCTGATGCCCTAGTGAGATGATTTATAGTGATTGTCAACTTGAGAAGATCCAGAATCACCTTGGAGACAAATCTCCAGGCATATCTATGGAGGAGATTTTGATTAGGTTAATTGAAGTTGGAAGTTCTATGGGTGACACAAAGTGACTGGTTAGCTTTCTACTCCTGCAGTTATGCCCTTCCCACCTGCTGTCATGTCAATGCCACTAGATTGGAATGACCCCCTCAGACTGTAAACCCTTCCACTCTTAAGTTGCTTCTTGTCAGATATTTGTTCACAGCAACTAGACAAGTAAAATGAAGTTGAAGTTTCTGGTTCCTTTGAAGACTTAGTCATGTCATGTGATGTTTTTTGGGAAGATGTCTTGTAAGAGAGCATGTAATGTTTTGTTGGGAGCAGACCTGTGAGAGGGCAATTGATATTTGGAAGGTATAAATAGAACCACATGGACAATGGAGGTGGCTTTTTGCTTGCTATACCTGGGGTCTTTAATGATCTTTACTGGTCTTCGCTAGTCTTCACTGGTCTTCAACTCATAGAGAGAAACTTTCCAGAGAACTTCTCCTGGTACTCACTCCGACTGCTGGTATCCTGACAACACAGAGTAGAGCTGGCCCGAGGAACTACATCTAAACAGGTTCACAACCCTTTTTTCCTATTAACATTCTTTCTTTCCTTCCTCTGGTCAGTGGGTTAGAAGTGAGGCTTAAGTGTTTAAGAAGCCTAAAGGAATAGGTTTTGAAAAATCTAAGGCTACAGGAAACAATAGACAAGGTTTGACCTCTGAAAAATTGTCTCCACCTTACATTTCATCATATGATGCAAAGCCCAATTTCCTTTACTTCAACAATACTTACCTTTTAAGGTTGCCATAACAACTGATTAAAATACTATTTATGAATTATTTGGCATAGTGCCAAAGAACATTAGCATTCTATTTATTAGACTATTTTTGATATTAAGTGACTATATTATTTCTATATTATTTTTCTAAGCATCTGTTGTATGGATACATAGAAGAGCTTGGTTATATGTTGGTTGACATATTTGAATTGTATAGGCAACAGAAAATTGACAGACTGTAATATAGTTATGCATAAAAATTCTGTGGCTTAAAGACCTAAGGGAAAGGCCACTGTGTACTTCATCAATGGGCTAATCATTTAGAGCAATGCTGGAGACAAGGCACCCACTGGTAGCCTAACATGTCATCTTTTCCACATCTTTCCTCAGGGGAAAAATACTAATTTAAATTCATGTCACTCAACATTCTTCACTAAATAAATTCTACTATTCTTGATGCACACATCAAATAATTATACCTAGTGGTAGAGAGGCAATTTTGTTCAGATGAGACAACTTTTCTGAATTTCTCTACAAACCACATAGATTTCGTTATTATCACTATACTTCACTACATTTGATTTAAATGATGAGAAAAGAAAAAGAACAACCATTATTTATATACAGTGACCTAGTATCAAGGACTTTATTGGAATGAGTGGATAGATGGATGGGAAAATGGATGGATGGATGGATGGATGGATGGATGGATGAGTATATACAAGGACAGATGGGACTATAGCTGGATGCATGGATAACAGTATGAATGAGTATACAGGTTCATGAATGGGGAGGTTGTCTGTAAATGAAAACATGGCTAGGAAGGTGCATAGGCATGTGTGTGTGTGTGTGTGTGTGTGTGCGTGCACCCATGTGTGTGTGTATAGCTTTGTAAGGGAGTAGGCAAATGAAGATGACTTATATCCTCTCTTACTGACCTTCATGTGACTAACATTTAACTATGACTTCATCACTATTTTCTTGATTTTAGGGGGCTCATTTTTGCATACTGACACAAAGCCTGAAAGGTGGCCATGCCTTGGAAAGTCAATAGTGGTGTTGAGAAGTAGCTGAGTCTTCTATTGTTGTGTCACTGGATTGGAAAGGAGAGATAGAGTCACTTTATACACGCTGGTGTGCATAAGACTTATTTCCCAGACATGCTGGTGCAAACTACTGTTCTGACAGTTGTGAGGTTTGAGAGCTTGTTTATCTATTCTGGCAGGTGGATGATAACCTGCCAAAAGAAAGGTAAATAGTTTATTATAGGTGGCAATTAGCAAACAGTCAGACAGCTTAAAGCTTATCCTTGCAATGGAACATGACTAACGACCCCATGGATGCCCTAAAGGATTTCCAAGGAGCCATTTTAGGGATCAGTGGCAGCTCCATTACCGTTTTCATGGTTAATCAATGAAGCACACACTGTGACCACCCGTGCTTCCCAGACACACGCCTGTACCCCTCAACTGCAGGCTGCAGAGAGGGTATGCCTGGGAGGAAAGATGGGTCAGAAAACCAACTGAAAAAAGGTGTAGCAGTGCTTAGTAAATTTTCTTCCGCAATGGAGAGGAAGCCATAGCTCAACATGTTTTACTTCAGTACCCAGGGAAGATTAGCACAGAATTGATGATATGCTTGGTAACCACTTATACTTGTCTTGGTGTGGCTGAGCAATGCACATGTCATGTTCAGAAACAAAAGCCTTGTTTTAAAGAATAAAAAGCCAATAAAACCAAAACCAGGGTACACTTTGAATGTTACAGAGTGTGTAATTTTTAGAAGGTCTCTTTGTCTTGTATTCACTTGGAAGGTAAGCTCCAGTGTGAATTACACTAAGGGAAAAAAAAGATACCATTTAAACAAATATGAACTCCCAGATTTTAGTGTTTTTTCATCCCTGTTACTATATAATTTACTATGATAATTAATATCCAATTTACTTTTACATAGAGAATGTCAAATTACTGTCAGATAATGAGATTTGCTATAGAATTAGTTTGGGAAATTCATCTCTTTTTAAAAATTTTAACATGAAATAATAGTATACAGTATTTTCTAATAATGTCTACCCAGAATTTTTGCAGCAATTTAAACTTTACCCCCCCCCCCTGCTTTTAACTTTTATACTGAAATTAAACTCAATGATAGTTTTGGAGCAAAATTCAGGACAGATCTGTTTCTGAGACTCTCACAGGGAGAGTTTAAATTTGTTTTGATAATATCATAATCTATTTAAATGGAATTAGTATTTGTGTCTATTTAGATAAATAAGACCACATTTTAAATGTTTAGATCTTAACTGCACACCAGCACATATAGATGTAATGCTTTCATCGGTAAAATCCCCAGAAGCGTTTGAGGAGGTGCCATTTCTATGATGCACACACTCAGGTTATATCCACTTAGCAGAATATAGTGGTAGGTTTGCCCCAGGGGCCTCTGAGCTCTCAATCCATGGGTTCGTGGTCATATTTACAGATTCAGCCGTGTGTTCTGTCCTATGGAGGGAGCCTTATACTCAGCCAAGTGCAGCTCTCAGAGTTCACAGCTGGATACGGCTGTTGACACCCTGCTCTACCAAGCATCCTGTGTAACACATTATGCTACTATGACAACTAGCCAGTAGGGAAGAAGCTCCCAGCTATATCTAAGAACCATTTCAAATGAGTCTGTAAATAAGACTTGTTTTAAAAACAACATTGTACAAGCGTTCCATATAGTCATGCCTACTAAGGTTTTTTTTTTTTAATGAAATGCATAAAATCTGGAGACCAAACAAAAAACAAAACAAAAAACAAAAACAACAACAACAACAACAACAACAAAAAACCCTTGCAATTCTACCAGTAAGATCAGGACCATTAATCAAATCATATGCATACATTCACATATTGTCTCTTTGAAGATATTCTGAATTATTTGTCTTGGAACCTCAGTGGCTTTACATCTCACTGGATTAGTTGGTCATTCTCACAAGTGTCCTGTTATTTCTTAACACAGTTGCTTTACTAGACAAAATCTGTGGTCCTGGTTGTTGCTTTTTTCTTGAATCTCTGTCATTTTCCTCTACAGAAACTGTCAGCTCACAAGGAGGAAGATGTGGTGAAAAACCACGTCCCAGTTTTGAGCTTCAATTAGAAGGCATGGGGCTCTGCCTACAGCTGCCTGATCATGACTATCTCCTCCCCTGGTCACTCTATGAGAAGGCTGGGGCATATTACTGAACGTGTGGCTACTCTGTGAGCACTAGCAATTGTCACATTCTAGGAAAGGTTGATATTGATAACTTGTGTGTAATGATCTCTGTGGCTTTGTTGAACAAACACAGAAGTCACTCCACTGGAAAATGACACAACACTCCATGGTACCATTTCTCATTTTATTTACACCACTGACGTGCTCATTTACCTCTTTCTCCCTACTTTTTTATAGTAAGAATCATTTTTAGCTGAATGAAAATGCAACTTACCTGTAATTCTAGCACTCAAGAGTCTGACAAAGCATTATGGTTTTGTGCCAGCCTAGGTTGCACAATGAGTTCCAGGCCTGTCTGTGCTACAAGCAAGCCCTTGTATCAACAAACGAACAAACAAACAACTCTCCCAAGTTTTGATGAATCATGTAAGTTGTTTTGCATTTTTATGAATGTTTTCTTAAGAAATAAAATTAGATTTATTGTTGGATTCATGAGACGTGGTACTGGGGAATAGCCAGGTGGAAAGATTCTGAAAGATGTGCAAAATACCCAGATGTTTTGATGCAAAGACTAATTAGTTTGAACCTTATTGGATTGTGCACATAAGCTTGTTGGTATCATTTAGAGGATTTCTGGCCATTCTCCTGGAGCACGGTTTACATGATCCAGGTAGACTCTCATCCGGCAGTTTCCAGGATCTCCATGGCTAAGTTCCACCAATGGCCATGCTGTATGTACACACCTGTCTAAGGCCTCCATGGCTAAGTTCCACCAATGACCATGCTGTTTGTACACACCTGTCTAAGGCCTCCATGTCTAAGTTCCACCAATGACCATGCTGTTTGTACACACCTGTCTAAGGCCTCCATTGCTAAGTTCCACCAATGACCATGCTGTATGTACACACCTGTCTAAGGCCTGTCTAACTGAGAAAGCTGCTCTTGGAGAATAGACCTGTTCTGCAACTCAAGTTAATGGAGAAGGAACCCCCTAGAAGGAAGGGAAATTTCTTTGAGAATACGTATTACTGCTAAATTTGGAGGAAATAACATTTGTCTTGATTTATTTCGCTTCTTTGTCTCTGTTCTGTTTACCTCTTGGAATAGTGCCTGATCAGAGAAAACTTGACTTATCTTTGAGTTAAAAAAAAAAAACTTACTTTGATGTGACCTGGGAGTATTCCTTCCCATCTTGTGCCTGTTCTTGCCTTGTTCTCTTGGAAAGTTGCAGCTGCCGTATGGAAAGCATCAGTAGGCAGCTACTATGAAGGAAGCTATACAGTGGGGGAGGAAGCTGCATTTCCCTTGGTCACTCTCGGCTTGTCAAGTCTTCACTTTGCTTCTTGCATATATATTTTGGCATGAAGGATGGTGAGGCTAGAACATGGAGAGTCAACAAAGGAATGCTAAGATTAATAATACTCTGTCTTAACTCAAGTATTTCCACACTAGTGTGTTTCTATGATATAGGTTAATATGCACAATCATTTCAGGATCTGAGTGAGAAAGGTTGCATGTTGCAAAATTGTAGCTCACATGTAAGGATTGTACCTGCTCTGTATTGGACCAGTTCAGAGCCTTACTTCCTCAAATCAGGACAGCAGCAACAACAAACCAAGGGTTTCTATTCCTACTTCATACCATTTAAAAAATATTAAATCACCAGAAGAATTAAAGCAGAATCTCAGAGCAAGGGCACAGATATTGGTGTCACTTTAGAATTTCTCACTTATTTTTAAAAGCACATTGAGGGAACATTCTCAGAGGAGTTTTGCTGGAATGAACAGCCTTGAGTTGAAAGACATTCCTCCAGAGGCCTCCAATCAGGTGGATTCTGACCCTAGTGCTTCATTTGTCAGAACCAACTTTATTGTGTCCTCTCTTGTCAGCAAGATTGCTTCTCTGACTTACTTTCAAGATGTGATGGAAAAAAAACTTCTTATAGCCCATACCCTAGCATGCTCTTTGGGAGTGAGAGCCTGGCAAAAAACACATCTCAGGTCATAGAGGGACGTCATGTCCCCTGTCCAACAAAGTCAGTCCCCTACCTATATTTGTGCTGCTCAACTTCCTTTTCTTAAAGCTCTAAGCCATGCTTGGTTATTCCTTTCTTTTTTTCTGTCTCACACTGCTTCTATTTCATGAGTTCCTAGCGGTATCTAAGCATACAACCAAGTGAATGTCATTATCCCTCTTCATAACCTCTTTGCTGTACCCCACTTTATACACTGTGACTTACTGTTGGACTCTAGAAATATGCTCTCGTCCCCTAGTCTCCTCTGGTCAGCATGTAAGGAGTTTGCAAAGGGGCCGAAACTACATCACTTCACCTAGAGCCCTTTTAGAGGGAGTGGGCTCCTTTAGGCTCCCTTCTTCCTCCAGGTATTGATAGATACCATCTTTCTTACTCCAATAATCTTTAAGGTCCCAGTGGTTCTGAATGCATTAGTGATATGTGTTGATCATATTTGGATTCTGTTGCATTGTCCCAGACTTGTCCAGTGTTAGTAAATATTTACTTTTTAAGCAAATTTAGCAAAACATATTTTGCTTTTCACATACTTTGTTTGTTACCTCAGTGTAATCTGGTACACAAATATTAAGTAAATTAAAAAAAAAACACATTCAAAGCAGGACAGGAAATGAGAAGACAACATGAATCTCACCTGTTTGACAGGAAGTGAGAAGACAACATGGCTCTCACCGAGAGCAGCGCTGTGGGTCACACCATTCTCAATAGGAGACAATGCTTTAAAAAGGGAACCACATGTTTATATTTTAAATGCTTACTTTGCTATCCAAGATGCTTCCTATCCATTCAGGATGGCAACAATTAAGCACATTTCATAATGTAAATTATATAAGGCAATTCAAAGAAAGTGTCACTACTGTTAAGCATGGAAGATCTGCTGTTATTTATCTCGTGCTTTGTGTATTGTTGAGAAAGTTTTGTGTACATTTAAGATTAATAGACTCTGAAACAAATTTAGGGCCAGACAAATGGCTCAGCAGATAAGAGTAAGCACATATTGCTCTTGCAGAGGACATGAGGTCAGGTCCCAGACCCCAACTCAGACGGCTCACACCTACCTGTAACTCTAGCCCCAGCAGATCCAGTGGAATCTTGGGCCTCTGTGAGCAGTTAACTCACACTTGCAAACACCTCAACATAGACATCCATGCATACACATAATAAGAATACTTTTAAAAAGAATATAAAACCTGTTCATTTGTACTGTCCATCCTTGGTTGTTGGTTAGTGTTTCTCAGTATTTATTAATAGAGAAGAAAATCCAATTTCCTTTATTCTTTTTTTTCTTTCTTCTTATTTACCTTTAGGATGTACATAAAATATTTTCCTAAGTTTTTCTACATTTAAGTGTTAGACATATGTGATAGTTTATAAGATAAAGGATTGTGTCATAGTAAAGAGGGTACTTTTAAAAATGATGACAAAGCATATTCAGTGGTGCCACTGTATTAGGCGGATTTCCTTTTCCGTGAACAAAGTGCTAGGTACAGAAACTTACAAGGTATACTTAGCTCACACAGTTTTGGAGACAGGAACCCCAGAAGGCATAGCACATGTGTTCTGTAAGAGACCATTCATGGCTACATCACCTCATGGCTTGTGTTGCAATGGTGGACGTGTTTGTTAGAGAAAGGAAGCAGAGAAAACACCTACAGCATAGACTAGTGTCTTACCATCTGCTCCAAGAGCATCCTTCCAACAATCTATGTACCTGCCCCCAGGCCCATCACGTACAGGTGTCACACCGAATACCAATGCTATGAAATCAAACCTCCAAGGTCCCTCAGAGGATCCTTGGAGAGGGACCACCACCTCTAAATCATAGCACAGACTTAATCCCCAAACCCACACAAACACTGAGCGTCACTGCATGTGTCCTACTGACTCCAGCTTTGTAGGGGGATGGAGGTAACAGAATCGCTGAGTCTTGCTGGCCCCTAGCCATGTTCCAACTTCAGGCAGAGATCTTTGCTCCCGAGGAATAAAACAGATAGTGATAGAGTGAGAAACTCGACTTTCTCCTCTGGCTTCATCAGCATACACACCAAATACATACCCCCTCGTAAACAAATTGATACATTTTCTATAATGATTTGAATAAAAATTATTGTTACCAGCAAATTCATTTTGAGGGAAAAAAGCAAGAATCACATTTCATTTTTCTGCTGGATATTACATATTTTGCTGAAGGCTATGTTGAGTGGTTCTATATACTTGCTGAAATCAGCAAAACAAAAATTCTAATAATTAATTTTACACACATGATTAAAGAAATTGAGTTCTACAAACCTATAGATTCTAAAAATTAATGAACTGAAGTAAAAGCATGCTTTGCAAGAATGAATAATTTAAAATAGAGGAGTGAAACATAAATACTCTTTTCTCTAACAAGTTGTTAGAGAATTCCTAGAGGCTTTCAAGATACTATTCAATAATTCTATGAAAAAATAGGTTCTACATTTTCATCAGGCTTTTCAATTATAGTCTCTAATTTACAAGTTAGCAGAAAATCTCTTATAACTGCTTGTTATTATTCTCAGCACTCTTATTGAAAATAAATTAAATGCTTTTTATTTGCAAAACAATTACCTCATTTAATTATAATCAAACATCAACATATTCACATAAAATAAAAATTTCTTTTTCTAATGATCAAAGTTACCTATGCCAAATTTGTTCACATAATTTCTTCATTTCCCCCTTGTAATCTCTAGAATGATAACAAATAGTGTAATTCAAGTTTTTTGTTGGTGTCTGGATATTTAAGACAAAAATGTATTGGTGCTTTCAACCATACATGACAGATTCAGATCAATAACTAATACCCATCACAGTCTTTTTTTAAAATTAATTTATTCTTGTTACATCTCAATGTTTATCCCATCCCTTGTATCCTCCCATTCTTCCCTCCCCCCATTTTCCCATTATTCCCCTCCCCTATGACTGTTCTTGAGGGGGATTACCTCCCCCTGTATATGCTCATAGGGTATCAAGTCTTTTCTTGGCAACCTGCTGTCCTTCCTCTGAGTGCCACCAGGTCTCCCCCTCCAGGGGACATGGTCAAATGTGAGGCACCAGAGTACATGAGAAAGTCATATCCCACTCTCCACTCAACTGTGGAGAATGTTCTGACCGTTGGCTAGATCTGGGTAGGGGCTTAAAGTTTACCGCTTGTATTGTCCTTGGCTGGTGTCTTAGTTTGAGCGGGAACCCTGGGCCCAAATCTACCTATCATAATGTTCTACTTGTAGGTTTCTAGGACCCTCTGGATTCTTCTACTTTGCTATTCTCCCATGGTTCTCTCATTTAGAGTCCCAATAGGATGTCCTCCCCTCTGTCCCAGTTTCCTGGTAAGTGAAGGCTTTCGTGGGACATGCCCCTTGGGCTAGTATGCAGATATAAGTGAGTATATACCATTTGAGTCTTTCTGCTTCTGGGTTAACTCACTCATTATGATCATTTCTAGCTCAATCCATTTATCCACAAATTTCAGGAATTCCTTGTTTTTAATAGCTGAGTAGTATTCCATAGTGTATATGTACCACAGTTTCTTTATCCATTCTTCTACTGAGGGACACTTAGGCTGTTTCCATGTTCTGGCTATTATGAATAAGGCTGCTATGAAAATGGTTGGGCAAATTTTCTTGTTGTGTGCTGGAGCATCTTCTGGGTATATTCCAAGGGGTGTAATAGCTGGGTCTTGAGGAAGCCCTATTCCCAGTTTTCTGAAATAGCACCAGATAGATTTCCAAAGTGGCTGTACTAGTTTGCATTCCCACCAGCAATGAAGGAGTGTTCCTCTCTCCCCACATCCTCGCCAGCATGTGGTGTTGCTTGAATTTTTGATCTTAGCCATTCTGATGGGTTTAAGATGGACTCTCAGAGTTGTTTTGATTTGCATTTCCCTGATGACTAAGGAGGTTGAGCATTTCTTTAAGTGTTTCTCAGCCATTTGATATTCCTCTGTTGAGAATTCTCTGTTTAGTTCCAAGCCCCATTTCTCAATTGGGTTATTTGGTTTGGTGGTGTTTAATTTCTTGAGTTCTTTATATATTTTGGATATTAGACTTTTGTCAGATGTAGGGTTGGTAAAGATCTTTTCCCAGTCTGTAGGCTGTCGCTTTGTTCTCTTGTCAGTGTCTCCTTCCTTACAGAAGCTTCTCAGCCTCATGAGGTCCCATTTATTAATGGTTGACATTAAGGCCTGGGCCGTTGGTGTTCTGTTCAGGAAGTTGTCTCCTGTGACAATATGTTCCAGGCTCTTTCCCACTTTTTCCTCTAAGTGACTTAGTGTCTCTGGTTTTATGTTGAGGTCTTTAATCCACTTGGATTTCAGTTTTGTGAAAGGTGACAAATATGGGTCCAGTTGCATTTTTTTACACATAGACCTCCGGTTAGACCGGCACCGTTTGTTGAAGATGCTATCTTTTTTCCATTGAATGAATTTGGCTTCTTTGTCAAAAATCAAGTGACCATATGTGTGTGGATTCATATCTGGGTCTTCGATTCGATTCCATTGATCAACCAGCCTGTTGCTGTGCCAGTACTATGCTGTTTTAATTACTATTGCTTTATAGTACAGTTTGAGATCAGGTATGGAGATTCCTCCAGAGCACCTTTTATTGTACAAGATTGTTTTAGCTATTCTGGGTTTTTTGTTTTTCCATATGAAGTTCAGAATTGAACTTTCAATGTCTTTAAAAAATTGTGTAGTTATTTTGATAGGGATTGCATTGAATCTGTAGATTGCTTTTGGTAGGATGGCCATTTTTACTATGTTAATTCTCCCGATCCATGAGCAAGGAAGATCATGCCATCTTCTCAGGTCATCTTCAATCTCTTTCTTCAGAGTTTTGAAATTTTTTTCAAACAAGTCCTTCACTTGCTTAGTTAGAGTAACTCCTGTTGGACCCTTGGGTCCATTCGGGTGGGGGGATCGTCGCAAAAGGCCACCAGAGAACCACAGTGTTGATGCAAAGGCACAAGGTTTATTGCTGACGCGCGTCAGGGGGCCTTGGCACTCACTGGGGAGCAAGGGAGGCACCCCTCCCCCGTAGTCACTGTTACAAACTTTTTAAAGGCTAAAACCACAAAGGTTAGGAGAGGCTACGTGCCCTATGCCAGGATTGGCTCTGGTGGTCGCTAAGGGTGCTCGTCTAAATGTTATTGGCTATTGCAGGGAGGGGTATTGGGGAGTTTTCAGAGAATTTCCAGATGGTAATTGTTTACCTTATTTGAAATTGTTTATCTCGGTTGGCCACCTTGATCTCAGAAACTAAAGCTGAGCTGGCCTTCAATTCTTTTTAGGTCATTTTCCCAAGCTTGCCTGGGTCATGTTCCAAGGCTGGCTGAGAGAGGGGGCATTACAATCCCCCCCTTGAGGTTTTCTAACTGACCTTAATCTTAAGGCATGTCCCCACTTCTGAGGGCTTGGTTCTGTTGAGTTAAGATCAGGGCCTGTGTTATATTGAGACGATTTCGAATAAAGGCAAGAAGCTGGTTAAGGATGTAGGGCCCAAAAGTTAGAAGTAAGAGGAGGATCAGGAGGGGGCCAAGGAGGGTGGATATGAGGGTAGTCAACCAGGGGGAGGTATTAAACCATCTTTCGAACCATCCCTGTTGGGCTTCTCGGTCCCTTTGTTTCTTGTCTAAGCACTCTTTGAGTTTTGCCATTGAATCTTTGATGACTCCTGAGTGATCAACATAAAAACAACATTGTTCTTTAAGAGCAGCACACAGCCCCCCCCCACCCCCCTTTTAGGAATAGTAAATCAAGCCCTCGTCTATTTTGGAGCACTACTTCCGATAATGAAGTAAGAGATTCTTCTAACCAAGAGATGGATTGTTCTATGGCCCCGGAGTTCATCATCTATGGCATCTCGAAGTTGTCCAAACTGCTGGGTCCCGTATAAAAGGGCTGCAGTCCCAGTTCCTGCTCCGGTAACCCCCAATCCTAATAGGACTGCAAGAGTCAGGGAGATGGGTTCTCTGCGGTACCGAGCGTTTTCATAACTGATTTCAAATGCTGGGGAGGATTGGTAATAAATTCTGGGGATTAACTGGACTAAAACACAGTAGTCAGAAGCTGAGAAAAATAGCAGTGGATATACAAGGGGTAAGTCCGGTGTTGCAAGCCCACCATAAGTTAGGGGGAGGAATAAGGAAATGGTTGTTACTGGTAGTAGTTATAGCATGAGTGCGGTTGCAGAGGTGTTGGTGACGGGGCGGCGGGGGGGGGGGGGGGGTATGGTACCTAGACAGGTGCCTAGCCCCGAAACTTCAGTCAGAGTGAGTTTTCTGTGTTGGCCCCAGTCACAAGAAGAGTGATTGGTGGTGTTAACGAAAGAAGTGGAGGTTGCGACCCCTTCATAGTAAGGTGGGCTTGGGTTAAGGCAGAGCCTACAGGATTGGGTGGCCTGAGGATTAGTGTCATTAAGGGCTAGGAAAGCTCCTCTGACTAGATTAAAGAGATGGTCCCCTGCTTTGGGTAGGGGAGGTTCCCTTGCAGTGAAAGCAGCAGGGGTTAAGACCGGGGTGAGGAGGGGAGGAAGAGATGGTTGCATTCTGGTGTCAGTGAGAATGGGGTTCGGACCTATGGGTACTAGGGGTGGTTGCGTTGCTACTAGCCTGATTTTAAATAGCAGGCCATCATGTCTTTCTTTGTATAGCCTGAGACCCCATGTATGGCTGGTGAGCCATTCTCGACTCTGTTTTCCATTTGATGTAAGTTGAATCTGCAAAGAGTGGCACCATTGTTTACATTGAGTGCGATGACCCCCCTCCCCCGAGTGGACCCAAGGGTCCAACATTCCTAGATATTTTATATTGCTTGTGGCTAATGTGAAGGGTGTGGTTTTCCTAATTTCTTCCTCTGTAAGCTTGTCATTTGTGTATAGGAAGGCTACATACTTTTTTGAGTTAATTTTGTATCCAGCCAATTTGCTGAAGGTGTTTATCAGCTGTAGGAGTTCTCTGGTGGAATTTTGAGGGTCACTTATGTACACTATCATATCATCTGCAAAGAGAGATAATTTGACTTCCTCCTTTCCCATTTGGATACCCTTGATCTCCTTTTGTTGTCTTATTGCTCTGGCTAGAACTTCGAGTACTATATTGAAGAGATATGGAGAGAATGGGCAGCCTTGCCTTGTTCCCAATTTTAGAGGAATTTCCTTGAGTATCTCACCATTTACTTTGATTTTGGCTATTGGCTTGCTGTGTATAGCCTTTATTATGTTGAGGAAAGTGCCTTGTATCCCCGATCTCTCTAAAACTTTAAACATGAATGGGTGTTGGATTTTATCAAATGCTTTCTCTGCATCCAAAGAGATGATCATGTGGTTTTTTTATTTTCAGTTTGTTTATATGGTGGATTACATTGATGGATTTCCATATATTAAACCATCCCTGCATGCCTGGAATGAAGCCTACTTGGCCATGATGAATATTATCTTTGATGTGTTACCCATCGTAGTCTTATCTTGTTATGTAAACCCATCTCTGCTTCTTGCCTCTGCTATGAAGCTCAGGTAAAATTGATAACGTCTATCTTTGTACCCCATATTTGCCTGTAAGCTACCAAAATCAACTCTGAATACTTTAAGCAGAAATGGAAGTTAGTGGTACAGCCAACTGGGCTCTTGTTACAACTAACACTGAGTGTTTTTTACTCTTGATCCTCTGTCTTCCACCAGGATCTCAGTCTCATAGTACACTTGGCAGGTCACTTTTACCACTCTCTCTTTCTATACCTTTAGTTCCTGGAAAAGATGCCCCATTGGCTTACTTTGGATAAGAACCACTAATGTTATCATTGATTTATAGAGAGAAGAAATAACTTCTCTTGGGCTGTACTGAATGAGTCTTCACCTCCCGTTTATTAAAACAAACAAACAAAAAATGTATTTGCATGCTGGAATCCTCATTAAGCAATGGTAACACAAGTTCAAATTCTGTCCAAAATCTCTATAACCTTCCTTCTGAACTTAAACTATTGCTTTTCTCTCTTACCTAGGTGGCCACACATTTCACCCCTCCACCAAGGGCAAAACCTTATCATGACTCCATGAACATTTATTGTTTGTTATCTTGGAGTGCCATTAGGATCTTTCTGAAGCACAGGCTTTATACAGAGTGCCAATAGTCAGGCAGGAACAAGTGAGGTACACGTTTGAAACACTGAATGAAAGTAATGAGTAAATTACTAACATTCTTAATTTTATATCATGCTGTCAGATCATGGTGGTCATAATAATGTGCCTTTTCCATTATGGCCGAGCAATCTATCTGTGTTTGCTTTCACAAGCCTTCCAGATTTTGGGGGGTAACTTCGTAATACAAATTTGTATTATTGATGATTTTAGTATTAGAAGTATAAATGTATCATTTTCTGGCAATCCTTGAACACTGGGTATGGCTTACAAAACTACCCTTTTTTTTTTGAGACAAGGTTTCTCTGTGTACAAAAATACTCTTAAGGAATCACTAGGGTTTCATCATTTTCCTTCTTTCTTTGCTGTGTAATAGCAGCATAGTTGTCAATCTTTGCCCATTTTTATTCATTGCGAGCACACTGTGCAACATCACAAGTGAACACAGAGTCCCCCCACACCCCTATGCGAGTCTACAAGCTGCTGATCTTCCAATCCATGTGTCTGTCACCTGCTTTGCAACGATCTTTAGTCCGAGCAGGCCTTGTGACTTGCTTTGACAAACGCAATGCTGCAGAAGTGACAGGTCGGACGGCTTCTGACCACCCACTCTCACTTTCTTACTACCATAAATTGCCACATGATATCAGAGCTGGCCTCTGGGAGACGGTCTTGGGGAAGCAGCGTGTGCTGGTGTCACTCACCGGAGATGTTTGCGGAGTTCTATTAGAGGCATCAGATGACTTACATCTGCTGGGACATCCTCAGATGAGACAAGAGGGAGAGCTACCCAGCTAGCTGAACCCAACTGTTAAAGTCAAGGTATTCACAAACTTTGTAAACTCCTGAACTGAAGGCAAATTAAATGCGTGTTGATTTAGCCACTTTCATATTGCCATTTAATCCAGGGACAAGCAGCTGTCATGGACTTCCTACTCCTGTCACAGGGTTCCTTCTGTGACAAGCTTGAAATCAGTCCATTTCTAAACTTGGGACCTTGATTAACTTACTTTGTGCATGGAGAAGGGTATGACCCATTGATTGGAAAAGCATAAGACCAGGGGAGAGCCTCACCCTCACTCTAGTCTCTTTTTCTTTTGCAAAGAACCAAAAAATATACTTCCACTCCTCCATACCATCAGTTTCACTTCAGTGACTACAAGTGCCAGCCCTGGTGGCCATGGCAGTCATGAGAATAGAATGTTTGGAGTATCCAGTTAGGTCCTAAGGTACTCCTACATAGCTGCTGTTAAAACCCATCCTGCACCCATAGAGAAGATACTGTCTCCTTCTCTCCTTACTCTTCGGCTTCTCAATTTGGTCAGAACAAAGGCTGTTGTAGCATATCAGGGCTTATTGAAGAACCCATTCGGGATGCTAGGCTATACTAGTGAGTGAGGGTTGAGACCAGTTCAGCTCTCTTGCCTGACACTGACACAAAGCTTGTGTCTCTTGCAAAGGTTGCCTCAGTGTAGCCAGTGATATAGCCTGGGACCAGCTATGGGCTTAGTAGCATGGGGGACTGGAAGGAGTATGAAGTTGTCTGCAAGATGTCTTTTTTAACTAGGCAAGAAAATAATGAATATTCCTTCTTTTAAAGCATCTATTTATTTTATTTTATGTATATGAGTGGTCTGCTTGCATGTGTGTATGTATACGGCATGGAAACCTGGTTCCCAGAACAGTGCATCTGGTTGATGCCCTGGAAACGGAGTTATGGGTGGTATCAGCCACCATGTGGGTACTGCGACTGGGTACTCAGGTGCTATGCAAGAACAAGCACAAGTACCTTTAGCTCCTGAGCAATGTCTTCAGCACTGATATTCTCATCAACATTAGATGTGGCAGGGAGACAGGTGACAAAGGATTTTCTCACAGGTCTGAGACACGATGGGAAGGTTTGCAGAAGGCTAGCGATTTGTCTTATTGTAAGTCAGCCACGCAGATTGCAATGTGGGCAGGTGGGGGAGCATCACTGAGGCCCCCCTGCTTTCTCTTATCAGTGGTGATACCTTCAGCTTGGCGGCCCTGCCTTACAAATTCTTAGAGCCCAAAACACTAAGACATGCAGAGCTGAAGGGTTCTCACTCAGGATTTACAAAAGGACTGCTTCTAGCTCCTGCACGCAAGCTGTGTGTGTGTGTGTGTGTGTGTGTGTGTGTGTGTGTGTGTGTGTGTTGTGAACACATACCAGCTTCGCACTGAGCTCAAACATTACCAAGTGCTTACCAGTATGATGATGTCTCTATACGTGAGAAGAACAGCCACATACCTTTTGGTGACACCTGTTTGGTCACCACAGCCGGCAGAAGTGATGTCTGTACAAGTAAAAGTGTGGTAGAAGATGTGATATCTGACAATTATAAGAGAAAACTGGATTTCCTTTAAGATTCATAACAATCTTAGCAAAATAATTTCCTAAATGCAAATTGTGACTTGCTTGCAGTAAGCAGATATTTGTGGTTCTTCAGTGTAGTATTAAATTTAACTTGATGACATTTTGAGATACTCAGATTTGTGGGAGAAGATATGTGAAGCATTCTTCTCTACAAACCTGAGAGGACTGATAAAGATGTGGACTGCGGAGCTGAGGACGACAGGAACAGATGTGGGGGAAGTCTTTAATTACAATGCTTAACCACCAAGAGCAAGCCACTCACCCTAAGTCTGAAGAGGGCAAACAAGGATTCTTCACAGTTTTTCCTTCTCATCTGTGAAAAATTGAAAAGACAAAGTTAATAACTGGCTCCTTCCACCCACCTTGAAGTTGTTACTCTTGATGCTAAAATTAAAAAACTTATAATTTTTTGGGTCAGCTAAGGAATTACCTCATTGACTCGCATAGGTATTCCTGCCAAGCATTCCAAGTGATTTGTTTATTTGTTTTTAAACTGTGAGAAATAGATAAGAGGACCGTTTCAAAGGGCTTAGCATACATTTGTATGTGTGTTGGCCCTTTCTCTGTATTTGTGATGATGATTATATGCCCATCAAAAGTGAGAGAAGTTGTCAATGCAAATATAACTGAGGTTCTTAGAAGATGGCTGTCAGCAAGTTAAGGAGCATTATTGAGTAGGCACAGTTGTCCGAATGCATTAAACTGTAAGTGGATCAAAGTGGGGATTATTTTGCCAAGATTTGTTTCTTAAGGAGCTCATGTGAAAAGCTGAGCTATCTCCTCAACTCCCATAGAAAGTGCTGTGTTGGCACTGAAAGTTCTCTCGTGCATTTGTTGAAAGTCACAGGCTGGCTTAGTTCTGGATACTCACAGGGCATGGCTCTATATAGGCCTTTAAGATTGATGCTTAGACTCATTACGGCAGCACTGTTAACCTCTTAAGACAAGGCAAGCTGTACTGCATTGTGCGACATAGTTTCATCAAATGCAGCCAACTATGCTTTCTTTTTTCTTTTATTCTTTCTTTCTTCTTCTTTTCTCCTTCTCCTCCTCCTCCTTCTTCCTCTTCTAATGTGATCTCATGTAGCTCAAGTTATCCTCAACCATACTATGCAGCTTAAGTTGAGTTTAACTTTCTGATTCATTTGCTACCAACTTTGGGATGTTGTGATTATAGACTCATACCACCATGCTGAGTTTCTGTGGTACTGGAGATTAAAGCCAGGTCCTCGGGTATGTTAGGCAAGTACCATGCTAACCAGCTGCATCACTAGCTCTATTATGCTTTAATAAGTAAAAATGGAAACTCAAACATTTTATATTCATTCATTCATTCAGTTTCTTGACCTCCTCGTTTTCCTCCCCCACTTGCTTCTTCTTCCACCAGAAAAAAAAGTCTCCTGTTGATTATTAAGCTGCATCAATTTTATTCTCTCTCCTTATTTGAAAGCACAAAGATTCATCAGCTTAACTGTGGCATGGAAGAGAGATTGAGTACAGTGGGGAATCTAGTTTCCCACAATCTCTGTTTCAGATACTTTTTTTCTTGATTGAACAACATATGAGTAACAACATACACACACACACACACATACACACACACACAAATGCAAAATCCATTCACTGTTTATGGAGTAAGCCTTATTGTCACATTGGTTTTCCTAAAATTTACAAAACATATCCCCAAGCAGAAAGTATGTGTAGCTACTGCCTCTTTCTTTTCAGAAAAGGGAGTGCTTTTGGGGTTGGTGTTCTACAATTGATTCATCCTGTGGCCTATTCAGCACTTAAGTGCACTGAATGAGAAATAGGATGCAGTGACCTGCTCAGCCCTGGCCCTCTGGTGGAATTCTGAGACAGTATGGGCATAGGACCAAGCATCCTTGTGAACTGCATCGCCCCTGGGAGTAGACACAGCAGTTCCTGCCTACTCTTCATTGCTCTCATCCTACATGGAGATATTTGAGGCACTCTCACCTTAAACTGAGGAGGAGCTTGGGGAGGAATAACCTTTAAATCCATAGGAAAAAATAGAGTGAAACGCCCCCAGCCCAAATGTCACTCTTTCCTTAAATGAGCTATTCGTGCATTTTATATCATAAGCTGATGGACAAGAGTTGAAGGAAACATCCAGCCTGAAAGACTCATAGTTGTCATTCAAGATACAATGGTTTAATGTGGTTTTTTTTTTTTGTTGGAAATTTCACAACTGATTTCTATTTTTGTTTCTTAAAATCTTTTATGTTGGTTTTTAACTAATATTTTAAAATTTAAAATGTACTTATGTCAGTGTGCTTCTGTTTCCTCTTTCCAGTCCCTCCCATAGTTCATCTTGACTTTCAACATCAGTGGGTTAAGAAACACACAAAAAAAAATCAGGATACATGCCTCAGCATGCGTCTGTGAAGGCCTTCTGAAACTAACGAGGGGTCTAAAACCACCTTGAGTACATCTGGAAGCACCTGTGGATTGGGTACCTAAGGGAGGGGAGCTGAGACAGCCTCCCAGCACAGGTGTCCTCCCTCTCTGCTTCCTGACCAGTGTGATGTAAACTGATCTACGCTACTGTGTGTTTCCCACACAAATGACCTGGTCATGTGAAAAGTACTACTTAAAATAGTTCTAGAACCTTTGGGAAAATGTAAGGTTGACAATAAATTTATTATTATTATTATTATTATTATTATTATTATTATTATTATTATTATTATTATTACTATTATGTGTGCATGCATGTGTATGCAGATATGCACATGAGCACATGTGTGTGAATGTGGGCACATGCATTAAATATTATGTGTTTGAAGATGAGCTGATGACATTCAAGAGTCTATTTTTTTCTTTCACTGTGAGTTCTGGGCATGTAATTTAAATCATATGCACTTTTATCTTACTGGTTCTGACATTTTAAAATTTAAATATTTCTCTAAAGTTTATTATGAGTAAGCACATGGATCTTGTTTGGTTTTAGAAATAGAAACTCACTATGTAGACCTGGCTAGCCTTGCACCCATGGCCCTCCTTCCTCCGCCGTCTGAGGGCTCGGGTCCCAGGCATTTGCCAGTATACCCTGACATGCAGACTTTGATGAGGATCCTTTTTTCACTGTTCACTGGATCCAAATGTTAACAAGCGTTTGTCCAGTTTAATCAAAGGACATTATGATTACAAGTTTCCTATAGTCGAGGTATACATTGTTACAGTGTGATAAACGCAGGCCGTGTTCTTAACTTTATATTTTAACAAAATGAGTGAATAATCTTAAATATACTGAGATGAACGTGAAGCACTACTGTAATGTGAAATACATAAAGAAATTGTTTAAATCTACTGTAGTCAGAGTCTGCACAGACAAGATGAAGGAAAGGAATTGTTGAAAGAAGAGGTAATTGATTTTTATCATGTCTTAGAAGTTGATAATACAGACAAGTCTATGTGTTGACTACTGTAATTGTTATAATGTATAGTCTGCTTTCTCTTAGACAATGCAATTTAGTCACATTTTAAATAGTATTATTGTATGAATGAAAGTTCTACTTATAAATTTTACATGTTATTACATGTTCTGATATTTGGCATACTGTTCTAGACTTTCAAAGCTTGATGCATTAATTTTTTTTAAATTTAATTAATTTATTCAGATTACAACTCAACTGTCATCTCATCACTTATATCCTCCTGTTCCTCCCTCCCTCCCACTTCCACCCTATTCCCCTCTCCTAGGTCTATGACTGAGGGGGACCTCCTCCACCACTATATGGTCATAGGCTATCAAGTCTCATCTTGGTAGCCTGCTTGTTCTTCCTTTGAGTGCCACCAGGCCTCCCCACTAAGGGGAGGTGGTCAAATATGGGGCACCAGAGTTCATGTCAGAGTCTGTCCCTGCTCTTCACATAACTGTGGAGAAAGTCCTGTCCATTGGGTAGATCAGAGTAGGGGTTCGATGTTTACTACTTGTACTGTCCTTGATTAGTGCAATAGTTTGAGCAGACACCCCTGGGCCCTGATGCACCCATCACGATGTTCTTGTAGGTTTCTAGGATGCTCTGGATCCTTCTATTTCCCCATCTCCTATCATTCTCTTACCTAGAGTCCCAGTAGGACGTCTTCATAGCTATCCCAATCTCCTGGTAAGTAAAGAATTTCGTAGACATGCCTTTTGGGCTAGTGCCCAATTATAAGTGAGTATATACCATGTGCGTCTTTCTCTTCTGGGTTAACTCACTCATTATGATCATTTCTAGTTCCATCCATTTGTCCACAAATTTTGGGAATTCCTTGTTTTTAATAGCTGAGTAGTATTCCATGGTGTAAATGTACCACAGTTTCTTTATCCATTCTTCAACTGAGGGACACTTAGGCTGTTTCCATGTTCTGGCTATTATGAATAAGGCTGCTATGAACATGGTTAAGCATATGTCCTTATGTGGTGGAGCATTTTCTGGGTATATTCCAAGGAGTGGGATAGCTGGGTCTTGAGGAAGCCCTATTCCCAGTTTTCTGAGAAAGCACCAGATAGATTTCCAAAGTGGTTGTACAAGTTGATGCATTAAAATTTAAAAACTGATATAAAGTAAAAACAAAACTATTATACACGTATTCACATATGCATATGCATACACTCACACACACACACACACACACATATATATACACATACACACGTGTCTTCGTTTGCTACCATAAAGTCTGAAAAATAATTAAATGCATCTTGTTTGTAGCAAGCTGTATTTTCTTACTTTGTTTAATTCTTTAAAAAATTATATTTAGTTTATTATTCATTTTACGTCCCAATCGTGTTCCCTTCCTCTTCTCCTCCCAGTCTCTCTTCTCTCTCTGTTTTCCCCCATGCCCTCTCCCTTACCCCTCAAAAAATAGGAGCCCTCCCAACTCTCCCCAGCACCTCCAGTTGCATCTGGTCTGAGCACTTCCTTTTTCACAATGTCCTGGCAAGGCAGCCACACCAGGTGGAAGTGATCAAAAGCTGGCAACAGAAACCGTGTCAGGTACAGCCCCTCCTCCCCTTTCTAGGGGACACACATGAAGACCAAGCTGAACATTGGGGTACATCTGTGTAGTGGGCCTAGGTCTAGTTCATGCATGGTCATTGATTGGTGCTTCAGTCTCTGCAAGGCCCCCTGGGGTCTGGTTAGTTGGTTCTGTTGGTCTTCTTGTTAAGCTCCTGTCCCTTTCAGGCCCTTCTATCCTTCCCTTCACTCTTCACAAGGCTCAGCCCTGCCTTTGCCTGTGAGTCTCAGGTTCTGTTTGGATCTGCAGGTGGGTGGAGCCTCTCAAAGAACAGCTGTGCTAGTCTGTCTTCTATAGACATAGCAGAGTGTCTTTAATAGTGTAAGGGGTTGGCTTGCTCCCATGGGGCAGGTCTCAGGTTGGCTCCCCACATTGGTGGGCATTCTCTCAATCTCCTTCTTTATCCCTGTATATCTTGCAGTCAGGGTAAATTTTGGGTCGAAGTTTTTGTGGGTGGGTTTGTGTTCCTTTCACACCACTAGGACTCTTGTCTGTTTAGAGGGTGGCTTTTTTAGTCTCCATGACTCCTGCTCCTGGGGGGTCTCAGCTAGAGTCAGTCGCATATCCTCCCAGGAGAGGTCGTCTCTATTGCAGGTCTCCAGCTTGTTTCAGAGTTGCCTCCACCTACGGTTTCTCTTCCCCCGACCCCCAGCCACACATCTGATGCCCATCCTCCTTTCTCTCAGCAGTCTCTCTCCTCTCCTCTTCCCTCTCTTCAACCACTTCCACCATCTATTGTATTTCCCCTTCTGAGTGAGATTCTTGAATCCTTCCTTGGATCCTTCTTGTTACTTTGCTTCCTTGAGTCTGTGAATTATTGTGATTATTCTGTATTATATGGCTAAAATCCTCTTGTGAGTACATACCATGTGTACCTCTCTTGGTCTGGGTTACATCACACAGGATAATATTTTCTAGTTCCATCCATTTGGCTATACATTTCATGATTTCCTTATTTTTAATAGCTGAGGAGTATTCCATTGTGTAAATGTACCATGGTTTCTTTATCCATTCTTCTTGTTTGCACTAAGCTGTAGTTTTCTAACACTATTCTCCAAATATTGTTTCTCAGACATACATTTAACAAAGGATTAAAATAAAATATATATGAAAAATAATAGTTGATCATTTAAAATCAACCCACAAATGTTTTTCTAACATATTCTAGACATGTAAATTCTAAATTACAATGATTTTGTACTGATAAATAGGAGTGACCAATTTTCAGGCTAGAAATATAATATAGTCTACCTTTTAATTTTGTGTATATCTTTGGTATATGCCAATGCCTGTGTCTATTTCTTTTACAAAATATTTCACATATTTATTTATTACACCATGAAACTAGAGGTCTGTCACCTTATTGATATGATCACCAACCCTGTGATTATCATTTTATGATATTCTTCAGAATGTCCTTGCTGGCTTCTATAATTACCAGGCTTTTATGAAACATAGGAGACATGAGTAAAAATGGTACAGATTTAATGAAAGAAGCACCTGTTGGAGGCCACATAGCTGTGCAATCTTCAAAGTGACCTAGTGAAATTATTCTGCCCACACAAAGATTTTCATTAGTTCCCATGTTATTAGCAAAGGCATAAATAATTATATGGTAAACATTGGTTCATCACAGATAACAATAGCCTAATAAAGTGCTTCAATGATTCACATATCTTTCCAAAGAATCCATACTGAAGGAAATTCTGAAGTACAAGCTTTAATATGCCCTTTAATAAATATGTATTTTAGGATAATTTCATGTACTTTTTCAAAAGACTTTCATTATTTTTTCTATTTGAAGAGTGAAACTTTCAATACACACATATATGTATATATACATATATACACACGTACACACATACACACACACACACACACAGCTGTCTCTTACTGTAATAAGCAGACCTTGATGTGAAAATATATGGCCATCCTTTTATGAGAAATGCTGACCCTTTAATGAAAAACAAGTCCCAGGAAGCAAGAGTGAGGCACTAAAAGACTGGTTCTCAACCTGTGGGCAATGACCCCTTTGGGGGTCAAATACCTTTCACAAGGTCGCATATGAGATATTCGCATATCAGAATCTGCATCCATTAATATTCATAACAGTAGCAAAACGACAGTTATGAAGTAGCAGCAAAAACAATCTTATCGCTGAGGGTCACCACAGCATGAGGAACTGCATTAAAGGGCAGCAGCATGAAGAAGAATGAGAGCTGCTGCCCTGGGTGAAGGAACCAGAAAGCTTGGGTGTTTTAGGAAGCAAGCGAGAGTCTCATCCAACATCATCTGTGGCACAGGAACTGGTAGCTTACCATGAGGTTGTCCAACTGGAGGAAAAGGGAGCAATTTATCCCCAAATACCCTTCTCTCTTTCAGTCTCAAATTGTCCTCTCTACAATGTTAATGCCTCTGTTAACTGGGGCCTGCTTCTTGGACTTTTCACGGAGCCGAAGAAATTTGTTCATAATGATGGACTCTGGGAAAAGCAATACTTCACATCTGGACGTAACCAATGCTGTCTCGCTGCAGATTGGCTGTGATCACACAACCTAAAAGGATTGGGTCTGTCTTATAATTTAAAAAAAGAATTATTTTTAATTTGTTCATTTTACATCCCAATCCCACCATCCCTTTCTTCTCTCCTCTCCCTCCCCCTAGCCCTCAGAAAGAGGGGCCCTGAAGGACAAATAGAATAGATGGCAGATATTGATGAGAAGGAACAAGAAGGATGTCTACCACAGGTATCTTCTGAATGACTCCATCCAACAGGAGATCCAAGCAGATACTGCGACATACACCCAATTCCGGGGTAAAGCACAGGAGTCTTATGGAAGAGTAGGCCAATAAGAGGGACCTGGAGGTGTCAGGAGCTCCACACAGAGACCAATGGAGCCTATAATGACTCTTTTGTATTAAAAAAAAATACAGAAAAATAATCCAGTAAGTAAAAGATTTGGAAGATATTCAGAACCTGCCTTTTGGGGAAGAAAGGCAAAATCATATTTAAGAATGGCTCTATATTCTATTTTTCTTTAATATTGCTGCAATTGATTATTTTTTCAAATATGAGAAATTGTAGTTTGCAGATGATAGAAGCAGCAAAAGTTCATTTAAAAGGTGAAGATTTCCAGTTTGCTTTGTGGGATTATTTTAATCCTGATGTCACGATTATTCAGGTTGCAAAAGAAGAAAAAAAAATCACAGTTTTAATTACATAGATGGACAGGAGACGAGCAAATGCAAAAAGAACCAACTGAATGTCTTGGCATATCTTGTTGCACATAATAATATGCTCAATGAAGTGTTACTTCTAAGTGCAAGTATATGAGAAGAAGATATAAAATCTATGGAAAATTGATTTATCAAATGAGCTCATAGATAAGGACATAGTATCAGCCATTAAAACAGAGTGTAAAATTTGCCAGAAATATGTTTTCTTTATAGCTATTCTAATCTATAAGTTCATAGCTCAGAGTCTTTCTTTTTTTCTATTTTTTCATATTAAATATTAAAAGATGATAGAGTAGCAAAATTAGAAATTAAAAACAACATGGGTGGGAGAAATTGCCTACTTCTATTAAATTTAAGAAGTTAACTCCATCTAGAGTCCCAATAGGATGTCCTCCCCTCTGTCCCAGTTTCCTGGTTAGTGAAGACTTTCATGGGACATGCCCCTTGGGCTAGTATGCAGATATAAGTGAGTATATACGATGTAACTCTTTCTGCTTGTGGGTTAACTCACTCATTATGATCATTTCTAGTTCAATCCATTTGTCCACAAATTTCGGGAATTCCTTGTTTTTAATAGCTGAATAGTATTCCATAGTGTAAATGTACCACAGTTTCTTTATCCATTCTTCTACTGAGGGACCTACAAGAAGAAAATTATGATAGGCAGATTTGGGCCCCGGGGTCCGGCTCAAACTATGGCACCAGCCAAGGACAATACAGGCCGTAAACTTCAAACCCCCACCCAGATCTAGCCAATGGACAGGACATTCTCCATAGTTGAATGGAAAGTGGGGTCTGACTTTCTCACGTACTCTGGTGCCTCATATTTGACCAAGTCCCCTGAATGGGGAGACCTGGTGGCACTCAGAGGAAGGACAGCAGGTTACCAAGAAGAGACTTGATACCCTATGAGCATATACAGGGGGAGGAAGTCCCCCTCAGGCACAGTCATAGGGGAGGGGAGTAAGGGAAAATGGGAGGGATGGAGGGAGGAATAGGAGGATACAAGGGAGGTGATAACCATTGAGATGTAATATGAATAAATTAATAAAATAAAATTAAGAAAAAAAAAGAAGTTGACTGCAAAAAATGCTGACACATCTAGATCACAGCCTTGTGATAAAGAATGAATACTTATTCTATAAATATGGAATTTCAGTTATGTGATAGGAGGTGAATTTTACTAAATATATATACATATGTATGTACAAATACATATGTGTATGTATAAACACACATATGTATTTGTTCTGTAAAGGCTAGAAGAGGGCATCAGATCCCTAGAGCTGGAGTCACAGAGGATGTGAACTGCCACATGGATGCTGGTCAGTGGACCCGAGTCCTCTGGAAGATCAACCAGTTCTCTTAAAAGCTGAATCATCTCTCCAGCTCTCAATATATATTTTTAATTAAAAAGAGTTTATTGGGGAGGTAATTCCCCTCAGGAACAGTCATAGGGGAGGGGAGTAAGGGGAAAATGGGAGGGAGGGAAGAATGGGAGGATACAAGGGATGGGATAACCATTGAGATGTAACAAGAATAAATTAATTTAAAAAAAAAGAAAAAAACAAAACAAACAAACAAAAAAAAAAGAGTTTTATTACATTGTGTGTGTGTGTGTGTGTGTGTGTGCGCGCGCGCGCCACAGTGTACGTGTAGAGGTCAGAGAACAACTTTTATTAATTAGCTCCCTCTTTCTACTATGTGGGTCCTTGGACTTAACTCAAGCTCACTTTTGATGGCACCATGTTACCCGAAGAGCCACCCTGTTGCCTCATCCTGTTGCCTCATCCTTAAATAATTCTTTTCTGTGCTTACTGCAACACCTATCAATCATTGATTGGGCTTAGAAAATGGATAAATAATGGTCTTCTTCAAAAATCTGGAGACTTTCAAGGGCAAAAAGTGTTTATCTGGAAGTTCAATGTATGTATAAAATTTAATTTAAAGAGCATGGGGAATCTTCCAGAAATTATATCAAGACAAATTTCTCTGTCCAGACCTATGTGAGGAGCTTTGGACTAAAGATGCTAATTTCAAAATTATATTCATCCCAGTGATGCCAGTACCCATTTACATGACTTATGCACCTTTTGTATATTCTCTTCCCTTTATAAAAGTTAGTTAATAAAGAAGGGATGAAGATAGCAACAAAGTAAACATAATTTTTAAAAAGAAAGTTTACTTAGTATTTTCCCTGAAAATAAAAATATAAACTTTTTTTTACTGTAACTTTCAAAATTTTACCTCACATTCTTTACTCAGCACGTTTGTTGTTATTACAGAAGCTCATGGCCCGAGGTTGCTTTGAACATTTTTAGGTTTCTTCATCCTTACTATACAAATGTTTCAGTAATAACAGGGACTTAATGAATGTGACAGATGCTTGATGGATGAGTAAGTAAGTAAGACAGAAATACATACTGGATTGCACACACTGATGACACAATGAGACGGTATTAAGGCCAGCACAGTAAAGACAAAAAGTTGAAATGTTTTGAGCTATCATAAATAATAAGCGCAAAGGATGATATGGAATGCTGAATGTGGTGAGCTGTCAGACAGTTTCTAAAAAAGTCATACAGCAGAGGGATGTGATGAATAGAGAGCTGGCACATGTCATGTCTCATTCTTTTTGAAGATGCAGCTCTTAGGGGACACTTATACTCTTGCAAGTAAGCCCCAACCCATGTTCCTGAAAGCCATCCTTTACCCATGTTCCTGTCAAAAACCCCATTAAACTCAGAGACTTGCTAAGCTGGAGTTAGATGAAATTATTCCTTCAATCTGTTGTTGACCTCTGTGGGATGTGTAGACTTTGCTTATGTCTCCCAGGAAATGTTAGCACAACAAGGAACCACAGTCCACAATGTTAAAACCTCTCATTAATAACAACACTGTCCACAGTGTTAAAACCTTTCATTAATAACCAAGTGGCAGTGTGCTTTTCTTCATGTTCTCAAATGACTTGATGTTCTTCACATTTCCAGGACATATGAGTTGGGATATTTCACTTTGCATGTTCTGATGTTAATGAGCATTTCTGTGGAAATGGAAAGTACATTTAAGAATTGCATATGAATTTCTACTTGTCTGACAAAACTTTGAAGTATTCTTTTGTTTAGAATCTAAAACAATACATATAAAATTGTAATTAGAAATTACTAAGGAAAATGAAACATTTATTTATTTATTTATTATTCTGTATACAGTACTCTGCCTACATGTACTCCTGCAGGCTAGGAAAGGCCACCAGATCTCATTATAGATGGCTGTGAGCCACCATGTGGTTGCTGGGAATTGAACTCAGGACCTCTGGAAGAGTAGTCAGTGCTCTTAACCTCTGAGCCATCTCTCCAGCCTCTGATTTTTCTATACTATGAAATCTTTTAGAAGCTGCACTTTCTCATTATTGTTCATTAATGTTATTTGTGGCAGGAATTCACGCAAGTCCCCCTTTTCCTTTTCACTCCTTAATATAGGCTTAAATATCCTTGGTGATACAGCCATAAAAGATATCAAATGCTTTGCTAATTTAAACCACCAGAACAAATCTATTATGAAAATTCTGCATGAAAAGGAGGGAAGCTCACTGGAAATGTGAGCTTTCACATACTATTTATTCCTCTTATGCTGGATTAGCTGCCCTGGAAGTTTCTAGTCATAGGTAGCATAGGCTACAGCACATTTCTCCTTTGGTACTATACTTTTAAAATTATTATTATCATTATCTCTTTTTATTTCTCACAACATAAAACAGCAGAAACACTTGTATTTATTTTGTGAATGGTCTCTTTAAAAATAGAACTCAGGAAACTGTCTAGTCTAGACCTACTGAGAAATACTTATGGAAAGGTCCACCTATTTCACCCAGCCCTACACTAGGTTCTTACTGGAATGTTGTTTTGCATTTTCCTTTTTATTTACATACTATATTTAAAAACTATGGAACTAAGGTTTTCTCTGGGCATTCAGGGAAGGGTTTACTAGCAACTTATAAATAACCTTAAAATTTTACTAAAGGGATCTTGTTTTATGGAGCCTCGGGTTACCTGGACAGAAGATGGTCTATGTGAGACATGGTAGTATCTACCGCTGCTTGCAGATATATGCATTTACTTCTCATTTTTTTAGCCATCAAAAACATTTAGGACCTGGAGAGATGCCTCCATCATCAGAGTACTTTTTGAACAAGTGTGAGGCCCTGAGTTTAGATCCCCACCAGCCATGTAGAAAGCCAGTGGTGTGTAACTGTGTTCCTAGTGTTGAGAAAGAGTCCATAGCAAGTTCTTGTTCAGGCTAGACAATCAGCAAGAGGCCTGGGGAGATGCCTTCTGGGAGAAAGAAAATGACAACAGTGAGTGGCATCCAGGGTTGGCCTCTGGCCTGTACATGCACCTACATTCCTCACACACACAGAAGTAGAGGGATTTTAATCTACCAGCATGGCTGCTATGGGAAGGGATCACATCCAAAGAGCTTCTAGGTCTTCGTGATCTGGCTGGAATGTGCACACCATATCCACCTTTAATCCCTGTGGGTGGAATACAGTCACACCCTTAGTACATACCTTTACTCCTAAACAATGAAGTCTAATTGAGGGTGAGACAAAGTGATGAATTAGAGAGAGATTTGACAGAATGAGTGAGAGATAGGATTTGCTCAACTCTCACAAGAACATACAGGAAAGAGAGGCCATTTTAGAGCAGTACAGGGAGGGAAAAACGAGTTGAGTTTGGTTCAGTTCAGTTGAATGTAGCTGAGTCCAGTTGAATTTGTGCAGTTTTATTCAGCTCCACTCAGTTCCTCTAGTCAGTGAAGTTCAGTTTGTGGAATTCAGAGGCAAGTTTTTTGAGCAGAGCAATTCAGTCAGAAGATTAGAGAGGCCATTTTGAATCAGTCAGCTTGGAGAGAAGTTTGAGCCAGGACAGCTGAGTGGAAACAGCCAGGCAGAGTTCAGAAAGAGCTAGAAAGGGTGAGCTTATTTGGAAATATATTTTAGAAGCTGAAAATATTCTAGGCCTAGGTTAGCAGACGGAAGGAGGCTGGAAGCTGAAGACTTCAAGGTCTAGGGGGCTTGCGAAAGATTGGATTGTAAGGAGGATAGAAACTTTCAGGCCTAGGCCTAGGAATATTTAGGTAGTGACAGCCCATGCCATGATTTAGTAAAGCTTGGGATTTCATCTCATCTCCTGATCTGAGGAAATAAACATTTGTACACTGGCACATACACAAACCCATAAATGCATACAAAGTCAAATAACACAGACACTAGAGAGAGAGAGAATTAAGTCTTCTAATTTTGGCCCTTTTGTTTCTGTTAATCTTACTACTTAAGATCTGGAACGGCTGTTAAAAAGTATTTTTCTGTCTCTGTTGCTACAACCAAACTGCATTCAGAAGCAAATTATCGTATCAAGAAGTGAATGGCTTAAATAAATGTTTTTATTGAAGTGACATGCAGTTGAAAATGGTGTCATTTATAGAACATAGCTGCATAATTTGCTGCTTTGTAGGAGAAGGTTGACTGTCTTGGAAAAAATCAAGATGGCAGGAAAGGGATGCAAATATATTTACAGAAAACAAGGAAGCTGCCAGGCTTGTGGGGCTTGCTGACTACCAGGCAACATTGCTGGTGCACTGCAAATTTGATCACTGGGGGTTAACTCGGTTGTATTCCTGTTGATTTCCCAAATAGTCCTCTTTTCATCTTTCTCCCTTCAGATACCTTGTCAGTTACTGCCCACCAATAGCGTTCCTCTTGGAGCCAACTGCAGGTAATGAGATGCTGATTGGGGATTCTAGAATTCACTTGCCGATGATTATGTGTTATTTTAACAGGAGAATGACAATAATTTCCTGTAATGCCACTTGTTAAGGTAATTATGCTATAATTGCCTTATCAAGGTGTCATAGATGAGAGGGGAGAAATTCCAGGATTTCACAGCTGCTGTCAGGCTCCTTTAAGATTTTTCTTGAAACTGCATTGTCAGCCATGAGGATAAATCCCTTTCAAACCTGGGCGTAGTTGTTCTAAGTAGGGTAGGCGGCCTGAAATGAAGTTTTTAAAAAATCAAATAAAGAAATTCTAGTATTACATCTATTTGGTGAATATATACAAAGACAAACAACACTACGTGTGTGTGTGTGTGTGTGTGTGTGTGTGTGTGTGTGTGTGTGTGTGTGTATATGGATGAGTTTGAATAATATAAGTATATAAAGATAATATATATATAGCTTTTAGATATTCCAATAAATGTTACATCAAATGTTTCAATTTCAATAGAATATAAAGAGTTATTTTGTACAAAATGTGCATTTAAGAAAAAGTAAACTATTAATAAACTTAATAGCAAAACAGTCTGTTCCAGGAAGACAACTAAGTACATGATTGCAACTAAAAATCTAATAGAACTCAATGTTCTGGCCTAGGAGATAAATCAGCAACATGTTTGACATCAGAGGAGAGTTGAGTAGTAATTTATGAATAGCTCTGAGATGCTGGTGAAGGGCCATATTCTGGAGAGACTCAGGATTCCCAGGCAGGTGATGTTCCTCTTGTGGGTTTGATGGGCCTTTGCTGCTGTTTGCAGGTAAAACCATAGGGGCTGGGAGGGTGTCTCAGTTCATGTAAGACATCATCTAAGAGCAAAGAATTCATGTATCATTACTGTAGTTGCCAATTGTACAAATTTATTTAATAAATAAAGGACCCTGTTATAAAGTATTGTGAAATTCTTCTCCAAAACAGAGGAGACATGAATGTTTCCTATCTACATATTGAGCTTGGATTCTATTTGTAAGAACACACACTTGCACGCGCTAAAGCAAAACACACTGGTAGACAGCAGTGAGCAGGAATGTGGAAGGGAGAGGAGATGGAGAATGACAGTGGGTTGATAATGTGGCATGTAAAATGGCAACTACTGTATTCGGGCTAGAAGAAGTTGGTAGATTTTACCCTGTGATAAGCTATTGGAGAGCTTTGTGCTGGTGCATTATCAAGAAACAAGTGGTTATCAATTGATTCTGTCTTCTGGGTTAGGAATGGGGGCGCATGTCAACTTTTTTTTCAGCTCTAGACTCCATCTGGTGCAGACTTTTGCAGGCCCTGTGCATGCTGACACAATCTGTGAGTTCATATGTGCACTGATCCTGTTGACTTATAAGGCCTTGCTCTTTTTGTGTCCTCCTTACATTTCTTTTGCCTCCTCTGAAGGGTTCCCTGAGCCTTGAGGGGAGGAATTTATGTTGCTTTTTCGTTCTGATTGCTTGTTTTTTTAATTCACTTTATAGCCTGATCTCAGGCTCCCTCCCTCTTCTCCTCCCACTCCCACCCTCCCATCTTTTCCTCATTCCCCCATCCAATTATCCTAAAAGGAGGGGATTTCCGCCCCTCCACCCCTGTGGAAGCCAACTCTCCCTGGTCCATCAGTTGGCAGCAGGACTAGGCAAATCCTCTGCCATTGAGGCCAGATAAGGATGCTCATCTATGTGAAAGAGATCCAAAACCATGCAATGGAGCCAGAGACAGCCCCTGCTCTAACTGTTAGGGGAGCCACATGAAGAACAAGTTGCTTATCTACTATATATGTGTAGGAGGACTTGGTCCAGCCCATGAATGCTCTTTGGTTTGTGGTTCAGCCTCTGTGAGTCCTCAGGGGCCTGGGTTAGTTGGCTCTGTAGGTCTCTTTATGGTGTCCTTGACCCCTCCAGCTGCTCAGTCCTTCCCTACACTGTTGTACAAGACACCCCAACTTTCACCTTTTGTTTGGCTGTGGGTCTCTCGTCTATTTCCATGAGCTGCTGGGTGAAGCCTCTCAGAAGACAGATAGCAGAGAATCATTAACAGTGTCAGGTGTTGGCTATGTTCCATGGGTCTCAAGTTGTGCCAGTCATTGCTTGGCCTTTCCCCCGATTTCTGCTCCATCTCTATCCCTGTACTACTTGTAGGCAAGGCAAATTTTTGGTAGAAGATTTTGTGGATGGGTTAGCACCCCACTACCTTACTAGAAGTTCCGTCTGGCTATAAGAGGTGGCTTCTTCAGGCTTCTAATCCCTTGATGGTGGAGTTCCTTTCTGTACCAAATATATTTGAATGCAGGGAGGAAGGCTCTACATAGGCATCAACTCAGCTTCTCCATGTTCAATGTTTAGAGGTGTTGTCTTTGGCATTGGGGCCTTTCCAGTTTGTGGAGAGCAAAATATAGTCTTCTTCTCAATAGTTTGGGAGTTTTTTTTTTTTTTTTTTTTTTTTTTTTTGTGGACAGGGTCTCTCTGTGTTAGTCTTGGCTGTTCTGGACTCGTTTTGTAGACCAGGCTGGCCTTGAACTCACAGCGATCCATTTGCCTCTGCCTCCTGAGTGCTGGGATTAAAGGTGTGTGCCACCACACCCAGCTTTGGAAGTTTTTATGGAACTCCTTTGGCCAGCAACTCAATTAGATGTAATGCAGTCCTGGTACTGGAAGTCCTAATGGGTGACAAGAGATGTCCAGTTGGAGCTTCGTCTCCTCCTCATCATTTGGCTATTTCATTTGCATCACCATATATATATTATTTTCAGAAACTCTTACTGTATTAGGTTTCCATAATACTCTTCAAATGATCCTTAATTTTAGTTGTTTCTCCCATATTTCCTCCTTCGTCTCTTTCTCTCCACTTCCCCTCCCAACATGATCCTCTCATCCCAGCTCTCACTATCTCCCCCTCCCAACATGATCCTCTCATCCCAGCTCTCACTACCCCTAGCTATCTTTTCTATTTTCTTCTCCTAAGGAGATCTATCTGGCCCCAATCCTAGTTCCTTGTTCCATATGAGCCTCAGTGATTCTTTGGACTGTAGTTTGGTTATCACTGACAACAGCTAATACCCATATATAAGCAAATACATACCACGTGTGTACTTCTGGGTCTGAGGTACCAGACTCATAATGATTTTTTTAATAGTTCCATCAATTTGCCTGTGAATTTCATTATTTAATTTTTAAAAAATATCCGAATAATATTCCATTATGTAAATGTATTATGTTTTATTTATTCATTCATTTGTTGAAGGGTATCTAGTTTGTTTCCATTTGTAGCAACTATGAACACTGTAGCAATGAATATGGTTGAACAAGTGTTTCTGTAAAAAAAAAAAATCCAAATAACCAAAAGAAAACTCAATGTCAAAATCACAAGGTCAAAGCACAAGGTCAAAGCCACACATTGAACTTCATACACTGAGGGTGCGACACTTCAATGCCTTTTTCTCACCAATGAACAGATCATCCAGACAGAAACTAGACAGAGAAATGCTGACGCTAACTGAAGTTATAAACCAGGTGAAGGTAATATTTATTTACAAAACATTCCACCCAAACACTAAAGAATATATTTTTCTCACCACATCATGAAAATATCTCCAAAATTGGCCACATACTCAGACACAAAGAAAGACTCAATAGATACAAGGAAATTGAAATAATCTGTATCCAATCAGGCCACAATGGCTTAAAGCTGGATACCAACAACAGAAACAACAGAAACCTTAAAAACTCATGGAAATGGAATGGTTCTCTGCTCAGTAAAAAATGGGTAAAAACAAATGGGTCAAGACAGAAATAAGAAAAAAATTAAAGGCTTTCTAGAATTTAAAGAAACGTAATAAACAATATACTCAAGCTTATGAGACACAATGAAAACAGTGCTAAGAGAAAAGTTCACAGCATTAAGTACCTATGTAAAAAACGTGGAGAGATCTCACACTAGCAATGTAATAGAACAGTTGAAAACTCAAGAATAAAAGGAAGTAAGCATACTCAAGAGGAGTAAGTGGCGAGAAATTATCAAATTGAGGGCTGAAATCAGTAAAATAGGAACAAAGAGAACAATGCAAAGAATCAATGAAACAAAGAGTTCTTTTTGGAGAAAATCAACAAGAGAGACAAACCCTTAACCAAATTAACTAAAAGACACACAGAGCAAATATGCAAATTAATAAAATCCGAAATGAAAATGGGATAATGACAATAGCCACTAAGGAAACCCAGAGAATCAAATGGACACATTTTTAAAACCTCTTCACCACAAAATTAAACAATCTAAAACAAATGAATAATTTTTCTCAGTAGGTACCACTTACCAAATATAAATCAAGATCAGATAAATGATTTAAATAGGCCTATAACATCTAGAGAAATAGAATCAGCCAGTAAAGATCTACCTCCCCAAAAATCCCCCCCACAGGGATAGACTATTTTAGTGCAGAATTCTACCAGACTATAAAAGAAAAGCTAATCTCAATAATCTTCAAATTATTCCACAAAATAGAAACCACAAATGGTGCTGGCCATACTGGATGGATGCAAATAGATCTGTATCTATTACCATGCACAAAACTCAAGTTTAAGTGGATCAAAGACTTCAACATAAAACCAGGTATACTGAACCTGAGAGACAACAAAGCAGGAACATCTTTGAACAGCTTGATGTAGGAGACAACTTTCTGAGGAGAAAGCCTGTAGTATGGGCACTAAGATCAACAATTAAGAAATGGGACCTCATGAAGCTGAAAATCTTCTACTGGGCAAAGGACACTGTCAATTGGACAAAAGGTAGCTTAGGGAACTGCAATAGATTTTTACAAACTTCATATCCAATAGAAGCCTAACATTGAAAAAATATAGAGAACTCAAGAAACTAGATATTAAAAAAACCAAATAACCCAATTTAAAAAATAGAATACAGATTTAAACAATTCTCAACAGTGGACTCTCAGATCGCTTAGGAACAATTAATGAAATGTTCAATATCTTTAGACATCAGAGAAATGCCAATCAAAACTACTTTCAGACTCCATCTTACACTTATCAGAAGGGCTATGATAAATAACACAAGTGAAAGCTCATTCCGCTGAGGATGTAGATCATTGCTGATGGATTTGAAAACTTGCACATCCACTATGGAAATTAATATGGGAGTTCCCAAAAAAAATGGCAATCAGTCTACTGGAAGGTACAGCTACAGTAACGCTAGGCATATACCAAAGGACGCTCCATTGTAACATGAATACACTTGCTCAACTATGCTCATTGTGGCTTTCTTCAAAATAGCCAGAAACTGGAAACAACCTAGATATCTCACAATTGAGGAATGGATTACAAAAATGTGGTACATTTACACAACGAACTACTACTCAGCTATTATAAACAAAGACATCAGAGTACATGAGAAAGTCATATCCCACTCTCCACTCAACTGTGGAGACTGTTCTGACCATTGGCTAGATCTGGGTAGGGGTTTAAAGTTTACTGCCTGTATTGTCCTTGGCTAGTGCCTTAGTTTGAGTGGGACCCCTGGGCCCAAATCTGCCTATCATAATGTTCTACTTGTAGATTTCTAGGACCCTCTGGATCCTTCTACTTTGCTATTCTCCCATGCTTCTCTCATTTAGAGCCCCAATAGGATGTCCTCCCCTCTGTCCCAGTTTCCTGGTAAGTGAAGGCTTTCGTTGACCATGTCCCCTGGAAGGGGAGACCTGGTGGCACTCAGAGGAAGAACAGCAGGTTACCAAGAAGAGACTTGATACCCTATGAGCATATATAGGGGGAGGTAATCCCCCTCAGGAACAGTCATAGGGGAGGGGAATAAGGGGAAAATGGGAGGGAGGGAAGAATGGGAGGATACAAGGGATGGGATAAACATTGAGATGTAACAAGAATAAATTAATAAAATAATTTTTAAAAAAAGGAAAAAAATAAACAAAGACATCATGCAATTTTCAGGCAAATGGATGGAGCTAGGAAATGTCATCCTAAGTGAGGTAACCCAGAAAGACACACAGCGAGTTTTTATAATTGGATGTTAGCCATGAATATAGATAACTGTGCTATAATCCACAGACCCAAAGAAGCCAAGGAAGACACAAGAGAGGATGCTTGAATATCACTCAGAACAGGAAATGAAATAGACATTTGAAAATGGATGGTGGGAGGGAACTTGGGTGGGAAAGAGTGTAGGGAAGGTAATGGGGTAGTCATGGGGCAAGAGCATGGCTGATGTGGGAGAACCAGGAGCAAAAATGGAAATCAGTGGGGGCATCTCTGGGACAGGGGAGACTCTCAGGAATCTATGGGACCTTAGCTGAGACCTCTAGCAGCAGAGTTTAAGGAGCACGAATTTGCCACCCCCTATAACCAAGTGGGATTTACAGTGGAAGGAAGAGGATACCAACCTACCAATTAAATCTTCGACCCATAATTTATCTTCCTTACAAGAAGTGAAGGGATAAAAGTGAAACTGATATCAAGAGAATGGCAAAACAATGACTGGCTCAACTTGAGAGCCAAGTTATGAGAGAGAGCCAACTCCTGACACTCTTAATGATATTCTGCTATGCTTGCAGACAGCACCATAGCATAACTGCCTTCTGAGAGGCTTCGTCCAGCCACTGATGGAAACAGACACAGAAAACAACAGCCAAAATAGAGCTCTATGAGTTTTATGGAAGAGTTAGAGGAAGGAGTGAGTGAGCCTGAGGGGTCAAGGACACCACAAGAAGACCTACAGAGTAAACTAACCTGGGCTGAAAGAGCATGCAAGGGCTGGACCTAGACCCCCTAAATCCATGTAGCAGATGTGTAGCTTGGTCATTATGTTGGTCCTCTAACAATGGGAGTAGGGGCTGTCTCTGACTCTGTTGCATGCCCTTGGATCCCTCTCCCCTAGCTGGGCTGCCTTGTCTGGCCTGAGTGGAAGATGATGTGCTAACTCCTGATGCAACTTGAGGTTCTGTGGTGTGTTGGTACCCCTTCGAGGCCTCTCCATTTTCTGAGTAGAGTGGTGAATAAGGGGAGGGGGAGAAAGGGTGGACTGGGAAGAGCGGAGTGAGGGGACTGGGGTCAGGCTGTAAAGAGATTCATAAATAAATAAATAAATAAATGAAAGAGAAGACGAACGGCTCTGTAGAGAGATGGGTGGACAAGAGGTGAATGGATTGATAAATGAGTGAATGCATTCTACATAGAGATGCAAACATGTATGGTTATACTACTTACACTGGCACTTAGAGGTATCAAATGCATTAAACTTCTAAAAAGGTTTTGTAGTCTCTGTTTTTGCCTTTCATGCTTTTTTGTATGGAGACAATTTTACATTTAGCAATTTACTTCCCAGGATCAGAAACTTGGTGAGTTCTGGCCACCACTAGCTTTTATCCCTATGAGATGAATGTTAGTCACAGTCTAAGGAGAATGCAGAGCTCTACAGATCAAAATGGTGACACACTATACTCTCATGATTTATTCTGGTAGGAAAAAACCGAAGAAGCTTATTTCTACTTAGGTGAACAAGACTCAGGTAAATGTAAAAGTTTATGAGATCAACTCCCAAATTACTTCACTGCCCAATATTTTACCTTCCCCCTTATTTGTTTATTTATTTTTATTTATTTTTTTTGTACAGCGCATGCTGGCCTGGAGGTGCTCATCTGAAGCATATCTTTAAACCTTCTTGTCTTCCCTTGTGCATTCCAACAAGTGTCCTTGCTCATGTCCTGCTCTGCTGCCCTCTATCTGTGTGATCCACTGTTCATGGCCTAACAGTTCTGCTTCTCTATTCACCCATAAAGATGGCAAAGAGAGTGCTGTGGTCATCAGTTTATGGAAATGGAAACCTGTAGACATCATCTATGGAGATTCATGGAAAACGATAGGGGTGGGGAGAAGGAAAAAAAGAAGGAGTAGGAAGAGGAGGAGGAGATTATAAGAGAAGAGAGAGAAGACTCAAAAATGAGAAGTTAGGGAATCAGAGAAAGGGAGAGAGAGGATAGGAAGTAGAGAGGAAGTAGAGAGGACGTAGAGAGGAAGTAGAGAGGAAAAGAGAAGGAGAAGGAAAAACACTTCTAGACCTCTTGTATCACATACGCATTTTTGATTATTCATTAGTAAAGAGGCTTTTTATCACTTAAGGATTTTATGCCCCACCTATCTTTTATAAGTTAAAGTTATAAAACAATGAGTGAAAGTTAATGAGTTACTCTCAATTCTTGAAGAAAACCCAGCTAACATGTGATTAAGTCTTCATAGACTTTTACAGTTCAGTTTCACAGAATTACAATTATGTATAACACAGTTCGTGAGTTTTACTTTCTGATGCTGTTTTTTACTTTGATTATGTATGATACACAATTCAATGAACAAAAGCAGTGTATAAGACATTAGTACTCTATAACTTAAAAATAGTAAAGGATATAGCTGTTAATGAAATCTGTAGTTTCAACAAATAACAGACCTGAGTAAAGGGTGCTTCAAGTCCACTGGTTATTTGTCTTAAAAATGATTAACTGTGGGCTGGGCATAGTGGCACATACCTTTAATCGCAGAACTCAAGAGGGAGAAGCAGGCACATCCCTGAGTTTAAGGCTAGCCTATTTTACAAAGGGAGTTCCAGGTAAGCCAGGGATACACAGAGAAACCCTATCTTAAACTCTACCCCAACTAACTATGCATATGCATGAGTGCAGACGCGGGTTTGTGTACATGAGTATATTGTCTTCCGACACCACAGGATGGTGTCAGCTCCAAAACTGGAGTTAGACATAGTTATGAGCCATCCGATAGAGGTGCTGGCAGTCAAACTCTGGTCCTCTAGGCGACAGGTACAGGCTCTTAACTGTTAAGCCATCTCTCCAGCCTTCAGCTGACAGCTTATTGCTTTCTTCTTACTTCATCTGCTAAATAAACAACTATTTTCCTTGCTGAGAGATAGTTTACATCTTGAATTTATCTTTAAAAATGTGAAGTAGAGGGGATCCAAGATGGCGGCGAGCAGTGTGGACCGCGTTTGGAGGCTCCAGTGAACAATTCAGGGAATTGCACAGATTTCTGAGCCAGGAACACCGAGGTCTGAACATCACGGCAGCGGGAGTGCTCCACGGTTTGAAGGGACCAGGGTGCGGAGGACCTGCGTGCCCCTGCACACGGGAGGAGCGTGGTTTTTCTCTGATCGGAGCGGCAGCGGCAGAGGCAGCAGCACCAGCGGCACCAGCAGCGGCGGCTGAGGTTTGCAGCTCATAGCCTTCCGGTGGAGGCGATTGGTGTGGTGGCTGGTGGGAGTTGCTGCGGGAGAGGGGACTCGGGGCAGGATTTGGGTCGCGTGGAGCCTTTGGACCCAGACTGGACTCGGCAGACAGTTCGGCCCCAGAGTCCCGGGTACTGGCCCGGCCCAGCAAGCAATTCTGCCTGAGGCACTAACTCAGCGTGGCCATAGCTCCCCTGCTGTGGCGCAGGCTTAGTTGAGCACGCTGCTCCACACTAGGCAGCACCTCAGCTCAGCGGCAGCTCCCCTGCGGTGACACAGTCTGGGCGGAGCACTTGGTTTCACCACAGGCGCTAACTCAGAGCAGCTGCAGTTCTCCTGCTGCAGTTCTCCTGCGGTGGCGCAGGCCTGGCCGAGTACTCAGTTCCACCCTAGGCGCCACCTCAGCTCAGTGGCAGCTCCCCAGCAGTGACACAGTCTGGGCAGAGCACTTGGTTCCACAATTGGCGCTAACTCAGAGCAGCCGCAGTTCTCCTGCTGTGGCGCAGGCTTGGTGACGTGCTCAGTTCCATCCTAGGCACCGCCTCAGCTCAGCAGCAGCTCCCCTGCGGTGACACAGTCTGGGTGGAGCACTTGTTCCACCACTGGCGCTAACTCAAAGCAGCCGCAGTTCTCCTGCTGTGGCGCAGGCTGGACAGAGCTCTCGGTTCCACCAGCTCTAAGACTCTGGTTGGACACAGTGTGCAGTTTGAATCCAGAATTCCTGGCTGAGATTAGTGGTCAGTTCGGGCCCTGAGTCAATAACTGACCACAGCACGCACTTGGGGCCAAAAGGCCCTAGTGGAGCTTGGTGCGTAGTCCCAGCCCAAAAATTCTGGCTGGACTCTGTGTGTATTTTGGGCCCAGAATCCCTAGCTGAGCTTGGCAGACGGTTCAGGCCCTGAGAATCTAGCTGAGTTCAGCCCGTGGTTCGGTCCCAGTGCTCCTGGCTGGACTTGGCAGGGAACACAGAAGGCTGTCGATACCTTGGCCTGACCCAACGCTCATTCAGAGACCCAGATCAATTGCAGGATCCACGGAAGAGGGGGGCTGAGGATCACTGGCTGTGAGAGACCAGAACAACAGGGCTAACCTCCTAACATCCACACCAGTGAAGCTTTGAGCTCCCAGCCTAGGGAAATCGTAAGAAAACAAGTGAATTTATCGTCAGACACCCTCCATTCAACTCTGGAAGCTACCCAACAAAAACAAAGATGGCAAGATGTCTAAAGGACAACGAAAAAGCATACGCAAAAAACCCCAAAACAACATGGCGTCTCCAGTTTCCAGCTATCCCAAAGAAAACAACCCAGAGAACTCAAATACAACGGAAATACAAGAAAATGACCTCAAATCCTTAGTAATGAGGATGATAATGGAGGAAACAAATAAAATTCGTAATCAAATGCAAGAAGACGCAGACAAACAGGTGAGAGATATAAAAGAAGCACATAGAGTGGAACTGGAAAAATTGCAGGAAAATGCAAACAACCAGATGAAAGAAATAGATAAAACGGTTCAAGCTCTGAAGACCTATAAAGAGGTAATGGAAGAAACTCAGGAATATACAAAAAAATCAGATGAAAGAAATCAAAAAATCAGTTCAAGATCTGAAAATGAAAATGGATTCAATGATAAACACACAGACAGAAGAAAAACGAGAACGTGAGACCTCAGAGAAGAAGGCGAGCAACACAGAGGTGAGCTTTTCTAACAGAATCCAAGAGATGGAAGAACGAATCTCAGGGCTAGAAGATACAATCACAGATATTGAATCAACCATTAAAGAAAATGCCAAATCTGGAAAACTCCTGACACAAAACATCCAAGAAATTAAGGACACCATGAAAAGAAGAATTCTGCGGATAATAGGCATTGAAGAAAGGGAAGACATCAGACTCCAGGGCCCAGAAACTATTCTCAACAAAATCATAGAAGAAAATTTCCCCAATCTAAAGAAAGAAATGCCTATAAACATACAAGAGGCCTACAGAACACCAAATAGAATTGACCAGAAAAGAAAAACTGCCCGCCACATAATAATCAAAACACAAAACTTGCAGAACAAAGAAAAAATATTAAAAGCTGCAAGGGAAAAGGGCCAAATAACATTTAATGGTAAACCTATCAGAATTACACCCGACTTCTCAGCAGAGACCATAAAAGCCAGAAGGGCCTGGACAGAGATCCTGCAAACCCTAGGAGACCACAGAGGCCAGGCCAGACTACTTTACCCAGCAAAATTATCAATAACCATTGATGGAGAAAACAAAATATTCCATGACAAAAACAAATTCAAACAGTACCTATCCACAAACCCAGCTTTACAGAAGGTACTAGAAGGAAAACTCCATCCCAAAGGGTCAAGCTACAACCAAAACTACCCAGGAAATAGATAACTATCCCATGGCAAAAACACAACTACACAAACGCTCGACTGGAAACAACATCAAAATTAAGACTCTTAACAGTCACTGGTCATTAATATCTCTCAACATCAATGGCCTCAATTCTCCAATAAAAAGACACAGACTAACTGAATGGGTACATAAACAAGATCCAACATTCTTCTGCATCCAAGAAACACATCTCACCCATAATGAAAGGCATTACCTCAGGGTAAAAGGTTGGAAAAAAATATTCCAAGCAAATGGTCACAAGAAGCAAGCAGGTGTAGCCATTTTAGTATCGAACAAAATAGACTTTCAACCAAAATTAGTCAAAAGGGATGAGGAAGGACACTTCATACTCATCAAAGGTAAAGTCAACCAAGATGACATCACAATTCTGAACATCTATGCTCCCAATACAAGGGCACCCACATTTGTAAAAGATCTCCTAAAAAAGCTTAAACCACACATCGATCCCCACACAATAATAGTGGGAGACTTCAACACCCCACTCTCACTGAAGGATAAGTCATTGAAACAGAAACTAAGCCAAGAAATAACATCATTAACCAATGCCATGGGTCAAATGGATCTAACAGATATCTATAGAACCTTTCACCCAAACAAGAAAGAATACACCTTCTTCTCTGCACCCCATGGAACCTTCTCCAAAATTGATCACATTGTAGGTCACAAAGCAAGCCTCAATAGATACAAGAGGATTGAAATAACACCTTGTATCCTATCAGATCACCATGCTCTTAGGCTGAAATTCAACAACAACAGAAATAACAAAAAGCCTACATGTACGTGGAAACTAAACAACTCTCTGCTAAATGACACCTGGGTCAGGGAAGAAATAAAGAAAGAAATCAAGGAGTTTCTGAAATTCAATGAAAATGAAGAAACAACATACCCAAATTTGTGGGATACATTGAAAGCAGTGCTAAGAGGAAAATTCATAGCACTAAGTGCCTTTAAAAAGAAATTGGAAACATCGCACATAAGCATCTTAACAACACAACTGGAAGCCCTAGAAAAAAAAGAAGCAGAAACACCCAAGAGGAGTAGACGCCCGGAAATAATCAAACTCAGGGCTGAAATTAACAAGTTAGAAACTAAGAAAACAGTCCAAAGAATCAACAAAACCAAAAGCTGGTTATTTGAGAAAATTAACAAGATAGACAGACCATTAGCCAAACTAACTAAAAGGCAGAGAGACAGTATTGAAATCAACAAAATCAGAAATGAAAAGGGAGGCATAACAACAGACACTGAAGAAATTCAAAGAATCATAAGATCCTACTTTGAAGGCATATACGCCACAAAATTTGAAAATCTAAGGGAAATGGACGATTTTCTTGAACAATTTCACTTGCCAAAGTTGAATGAAGAACAGATAAACAAGCTAAATAGTCCCATTTCCCCTACAGAAATAGAAGCAATCATCGATGGTCTCCCAACCAAAAAAAGCCCAGGGCCAGATGGTTTCAGTGCAGAATTCTACCAGACCTTTAAAGGCGAGCTAATACCGATACTCTTCAAGCTACTCCAAAAGATAGAAATGGATGGAAAATTACCAAATTCATTCTATGAGGCCATAGTCTCATTGATACCTAAACCTCACAAAGACTCAACAAAGAAAGAGAATTTCAGACCAATTTCTCTTATGAACATAGATGCAAAAATACTAAATAAAATACTTGCAAAACGAATACAGGAACACATCAAAGATATCATTCATCATGACCAAGTAGGCTTCATTCCAGGCATGCAGGGATGGTTTAATATACGGAAATCCATCAATGTAATCCACCATATAAACAAACTGAAAATAAAAAAACCACATGATCATCTCCTTGGATGCAGAGAAAGCATTTGATAAAATTCAACACCCATTCATGTTTAAACTTTTAGAGAGATCGGGGATACAAGGCACTTTCCTCAACATAATAAAGGCTATATACAGCAAGCCAATAGCCAAAATCAAAGTAAATGGTGAGATACTCAAGGAAATTCCTCTCAAATCGGGAACAAGGCAAGGCTGCCCACTCTCTCCATATCTCTTCAATATAGTACTCGAAGTTCTAGCCAGAGCAATAAGACAACAAAAGGAGATCAAGGGTATCCAAATGGGAAAGGAGGAAGTCAAATTATCCCTATTTGCAGATGATATGATAGTGTACATGAATGACCCTCAAAATTCCACCAGAGAACTACTAAAGCTGATAAACACCTTCAGCAAATTTGCTGGATACAAAATTAACTCAAAAAAATCTGTAGCCTTCCTATACACAAATGACAAGCTTGCAGAGGAAGAAATTAGGAAAACCACACCCTTCACATTAGCCACAAGCAATATAAAATATCTAGGAGTTACCCTAACTAAGCAAGTGAAGGACTTGTATGAAAAAAATTTCAAAACTCTGAAGAAAGAGATTGAAGATGACCTGAGAAGATGGCATGATCTTCCTTGCTCATGGATCGGGAGAATTAACATAGTAAAAATGGCCATCCTACCAAAAGCAATCTACAGATTCAATGCAATCCCTATCAAAATACCTACACAATTTTTTAAAGACATTGAAAGTTCAATTCTGAACTTCATATGGAAAAACAAAAAACCCAGAATAGCTAAAACAATCTTGTACAATAAAAGGTGCTCCGGAGGAATCTCCATACCTGATCTCAAACTGTACTATAAAGCAATAGTACTTAAAACAGCATGGTACTGGCACAGCAACAGGCTGGTTGATCAGTGGAATCGAATCGAAGACCCAGATATGAATCCACACACATATGGTCACTTGATTTTTGACAAAGAAGCCAAATCCATTCAATGGAAAAAGGATAGCATCTTCAACAAATGGTGCTGGTCTAACTGGAGGTCTATGTGTAAAAAAATGAAACTGGACCCATATTTGTCACCTTGCACAAAACTCAAATCCAAGTGGATTAAAGACCTCAACATAAAACCAGAGACACTAAGCCACTTAGAAGAAAAAGTGGGTAAGAGCCTGGAACATATTGGCACAGGAGACAACTTCCTGAACAGAACACCAACGGCCCAGGCCTTAATGTCAACCATTAATAAATGGGACCTCATGAGGCTGAGAAGCTTCTGTAAGGCAGGAGACACTGTCAAGAGAACAAAGCGACAGCCTACAGACTGGGAAAAAATCTTCACCAACCCTACATCTGACAAAGGTCTAATATCCAAAATATATAAAGAACTCAAGAAATTAAACACCACCAAACCGAATAACCCAATTGCGAAATGGGGCTTGGAACTAAACAGAGAATTCTCAACAGAGGAGTATCAAATGGCTGAGAAACACTTAAAGAAATGCTCAACCTCCTTAGTCATCAGGGAAATGCAAATCAAAACAACTCTGAGATTCCATCTTAAACCCATCAGAATGGCTAAGATCAAAAACTCAAGTGACACCACATGCTGGCGAGGATGTGGGGAGAGAGGAACACTCCTTCATTGCTGGTGGGAATGCAAACTAGTACAGCCACTTTGGAAATCTATCTGGTGCTATCTCAGAAAAATGGGAATAGGGCTTCCTCAAGACCCAGCTATCCCACTCCTTGGAATATACCCAGAAGATGCTCCAGCACACAACAAGAAAATTTGCTCAACCATGTTCACAGCAGCCTTATTCATAATAGCCAGAACATGGAAACAGCCTAAGTGTCCCTCAGTAGAAGAGTGGATAAAGAAACTGTGGTACATATACACTATGGAATACTACTCAGCTATTAAAAACAAGGAATTCCCGAAATTTGTGGATAAATGGATTGAGCTAGAAATGATCATAATGAGTGAGTTAACCCAGAAGCAGAAAGAATCAAATGGTATATACTCACTTGTATCTGCATACTAGCCCAAGGGGCATGTCCCACGAAAGCCTTCACTTAACAGGAAACTGGGACAGAGGGGAAGGCATCCTATTGGGACTCTAAATGAGAGACGCATGGGAGAATAGCAAAATAAAAGGATACAGATGGTCCTAGAAATCTACAAGTAGAACAATATGATAGGCAGATTTGGGCCCAGGGGTCCCGCTCAAACTAAGGCACCAGCCAAGGACAATACAGGAGGTAAACTTTAAACCCCTTCCCAGATCTAGCCAATGGTCAGAATATTCTCCACAGTTGAGTGGAGAGTGTGATACGACTTTCTCACGTACTCTGGTGCCTCACATTTGACCATGTCCCCTGGAGGGGGAGACCTGGTGGCACTCAGAGGAAGGACAGCAAGTAGCCAAGAAGAGACTTGATACCCTATGAGAATATACAGGGGGATGTAATCCCCCTCAGGAACAGTCATAGGGGAGGGGAATAATGGGAAAATGGCGGGGGGAGGAATGGGAGGATACAAGGGATGGGATAAACATTGAGATGTAACAAGAATAAATTAATTAAAAAAAAAAGAAAAAAAAATGTGAAGTAACCAGACTTTTAGAATCCTGTATCCTTTATAGAATATATTAAGATTTGAGAGATGCACAAAAGTAAAACCTAACAGAATAGTTGTCAATAAGTATAAAATCACACCATAACCTCTGTCCACTTCATTAATCTACACATAACACATTATGGTAAAAATCTAAGACTGTCTGTCAGTTGGTGTTATGACAAGATACACCTAGACCAAATGGTGGAATCTTTGTGGTGCATTATCTGGAGAATGGCTTGGATGTAAAATGTCCTCTATAGAATCATGTGTGGCAGCACTATTTGGTGAGGGTGTAAAGCCTTTAGGGTGTAGGACAGTGCTACGTAAGTGGGTACCTATGGGGTAGGCTTGAAGATTACAGACTGATCCCACATCCTCTCCCATCTCTGCTCCCAAATTTGGCCACCCGTGCTGCCAATGTTCTTCCCCACATCCATGGATTGTACCCCTTCAAACCATGAGCCAAAACAAATCCCTTTTTTCAGGCACTTTGTCACAGTGGTATCAAATGTAAGTAATGCGCTGTCCATTATTTGTTTTTAAAATGGAACAATTGTGTCCCTAGATGGACACAAAACTTATGTTGAGTTGTAAAGAATGAATCTCTGTGTAACACAGACTGGAAGGGCATAATCAGCCTCCTTTTCTTGGTTAATTTTACCCCTCATAGTCCACTGTTCTCATCCTTTCACACTTGGACATCTCTAGTTGCAAATTAACATTTCATATGTATTCATTAGATGAACAAAGCAGGATGAAATACCCTCTCCAGAACATTTCATCTTGACAATGTGTGCTTTAAAGCAACAGAAATGAAGGGAAAGAAAGTGCTAAGAAAGGTATCTCAAAATTCATTTGAATATTTTTCAGTTCTTCCTACACAATTAGGGATTGCCGGTGCTGTGGCTATAAAGACACAAAGGTGCTTGATTGTCAAACAATTTCCCCGTGAATGAGGGAAAATTAATTTATCAGCATAACACTTAGCAATAAATATTTAATAGGATATTCTTTTCGAACAGATTACTCTAACCCACTTTCCTCAGGCTTGGCTTATTACTAACCTAGCAATGATAGTCGATGCTTTCTTTCTTTCTTTTTTTTTGTAGCTGAGGGTCATTTTTGTTTATTAAGGTCTTAGCGAATAAAGATATTTCTTTTGGTCCTGACTAATTTTACATTTAATGAATGTAACTCTTGCATAATTTTCCATATTCTTGATTCAAAGACCCAGAATAATTGAAATAATAGTGAAGAAAATTATCTGACATCTATTTAAAAACCCAGTATCATTTTACATTATCTTGAAAAATATTTTAAAAAAATTTTAAATATCCTCTACAATGTAGGTTGAACGCATGTTGTTTTGTGGCTCCCCATTTTTCTCTGGAACGGCTTTATTTTGTTTATCTTACATTTATGTCTTTTGCAGGGCCTGTCAAGGCCCATGTGTGGTAGAGAGAGAACAACCTGTGTGAGTAAGTTTTGTTTTCACAGGTCATCAGATTTGGCCATAAGCTCTTCAACTCCATAGGCCGTCTCACTAACCCAAGCTTATCTTTGCATATATGAAAAAGAAATATGAAATAAATTGGGCCATTTTTATAATAAAAATATCTTCATAATAAAAATATACAATGGGGTTTTAATTTATGCCTTCTGAATTTATGGACTAGTACTGGTCCAGGTGGGCTCTTTGTATACTGTATACCAGTGTTCCTCTAAGAGGTTAATTGGACAAATGTTTTCACATATCCTTTACTTGAATCTATGATGCCACTGGATCAATGACAGAGTTTCTAATTAAATTACTAGAAAAATCATAGTATTCATTAAAAAATCATTCTCATCTACCTCTCCTTTTCAGGCATAAAAGAAAATTTGTGAAATAAAACCCATTTTAAAAACTTACATTCAGAATAAACTTTTTTTTTTTTTTCAGAATAAACTTTTACCAGATTATCACTTTCCTTATCATCTCTAGTGACACTGGCATTTTACACTGCCATGTCATAGTATTTTACATTCCATTAATTTCTAATAATTCATTTTCAAATCACTGACATTTGGTCTGAAAATCCTAGTGCCCAAGTACACAAAATAAAAACAGTGTTTGCCTCAAAAGAGAGAGGCCTCTCTTTTTAAATATTGTAGAATCAGTAAAATAATGTAGTTATTAAATTTCTTCTCTCAGTATCTGTGAGGGAAAGGAAGGCACAGGATATTCCTAGGAAGATTTTGATATACTTGAGTGGCTGTGGATGACATAATCTATGAATTTTTTATTGTTTTATTTATTTTTAAGATTATGATTACATCATTTCCCTTTCCTTTTCCTCCCCCTAAAACCCTGCGCACATACTTCTCCTACCCCATATACATCTCTCTTTAAAATTCATGGCCTTTTTCTTTTTCATTAGTTATTGTTACATGCATATATATATGTAAGTGCACACATAAATGTGTATATATACATATTAAATATAGCCTGCTTAGTCTGTATAAGGTTACTTGTATGTATATACTCAGTGCTGACCATCTGGTATTGGATAACCAATTGGTGTGCTCCTCCCTGGAGAGATCTATCCTTTCCACTCTCAGCATTCCTTAGTTGTCTGTAGTTCTTTGCTTAGGAGTGAGGGCTTGTGGGCTTACACACGCCCACTTTAGCGTGTCTAAGTTTGTCTCTGAACAGCTCTTATTTGGGTATTCATAATAGTGAGACTTTATATATGCAATGTCATAGAAAATTCTCGGATCCTCTGGCTCTTAAAATCTTTCTACCCTCTCTCCTGCTTTGTTCCCGGAGCCTTAGATGCAGAAGTACTTTGTAGATGCATCCACTGGAACTGGGCTCCAGAACTCTGCATTTTGATTGCTTGTGGTTTTCTGTAATGGTCCTCGCCTGTTGCAAAGAGAAGTTTCCTTGATGAGGGGTGAGGGCTGAACTTATCTGTGGGTATCAGGGCAAATATTTAGAATGCAGTTAGAAATTATGGTGATTTAGTAAAGTGATACTATGGTTTCTCCTACAAGACCTGTAATATCTCTAGCCCTAGCTAGTTTGAAAAGCACATTCCTGTTTTAATTTAGATGAAAAACTAAAGCTATAATTTCTCAGTTATTTGAAGAAATAATTGCTACAAGTACCCAAATTCAGTGTAGGATATTAATTTGCACATTAAATAATCTCAGAGAAATTGAGTCTGAATACACGAGCTCATAACCACCTTTCTGGATTTGAAGAAAAACATAATCGGTATGTACAACAATTAGCAACCAACTCTAAGCAAGACAAGCACACACACAAAAAAAATCCATAGATGAGCCTCTCATGGTAAAATTGTTTGTGGTTAGTGATAAGACAGAATTAACAAAGAGTCAAGAAGAGAGTCATTTCATATATTGAGATCTCAAGGAGATAGTTTCTTTCTCGTTCAAAACCATCAATCCCAGCAAGTAGTAGAATGACATATTCAACCCCTAAACACCACCACCAAAGGCAGTAAGGCAAGATCATCCACCTGAAATTTTTTCTACATGTGGGAGAAGAAATTAAGTAAGATATCCTCAAATACAAAGAGAAGAGAGGGCCGGAAAGGTAGGGCAGTGGGCAGGAGCTCAGAGTGGGTTGAGTTTTAGATTGGATTATTTGAAGTGGAAATAAGTAGCAATGGTTTCCATCTGCTCCTGCAGCTAAGCCGTTGTCCTTGTAAAGATGGCCTATAGCCACTTGAACTGTGAATCAGCCTGACCCTTTCTCCCTTAAGTTCTTCTTGTTTGGCTTTTGGTTACAGTTACAAGAGTAGGAACTAAACCAGACTTGCGGATCTCAATTCACATGTCATTCGGGTCATGGGGTTTTGGTCAACTCAGACTTCAAATTGAAATTTTCTAGTGAATTTTGAGTTCAAAGTGTTACCTATGAAACTGAGCACCTGCTTCACTAACTAGGAACCTTCTAGCACTTCTATTTGTCATTCCTCCATCTTTGTCAGTGTTCTCGTTTTAGGGGGCTATTGCTTGTGTTATGTATTGTAATTTTTTAGACATTGTAACATATAATTCTTTGAACAAAATCAAAAGTGGAATCTCTAGCATTCTTCATGGAAGTTTTGTACTGACTACACCTTACCTCAGTCATGGGCTATCCTTACCTCTTTTCTTACAGATAGAATAACTTTGCTCTGTTGTTGAAAAACATGAACATTAATAATGTTTTCAGTTATTGTCTGATTATTTGATAACTTTTTCTATTTATCTTTAATTTTTTTCTATAGTTGTTGAAAGAAAGCAATACAGGACAAAGAGAACTAGAGCTTTAAACAGCAAGGTCCATCTGGCTTATTCTCAATTCCATCAGACTCTCAAAGATGTGCTTCTCAGCTGTGAGTTATTAATTCATTGGTAAATTAAAAAAAATTGGGAGCATATTGTGTCAGCCTGGCATTATGGAAGTTAGGTGAGGCTATTTATATGATTTTCCAGTGTAGTTGAGACACCTACTGTAGTTGTAGATGTTGGCCCCAAATTTGGTTAGAAAAGTTCTTTACTGGTTAATTCAGATAGTCATAAATGTTCAAACTTCTGAGAATAAGCAACTGTAAGTTTTCAACTGTAAATGGAACATGAACATCAACCTCTGTCTTTATAGCTCAAGAAATATAAAGGAAGGCCAAGAAGAAAGGAAGAAAGATCCAGAGAATGAGGGAAATTGTGAAATGCCAACCTCTCACCATGACACGGCGATTGCACACAAAAACTCACAGTAGCTGTAGTTACCTACCCAAGACCTGCACAAGATTAATCCACTCAAAGATTTCAGCATGCCTAGCTAACTCCTTGAATGACCAGGACTAGAGGAGGCTGGGCATCTCAGAGACCCAGGATAGAACCAAACACAACTGAGAAAAATGTAGTGAAATGATGATTAATAGTATTCTGCTATACTCACAGATCTGTGCCTAGCCCAGTTCTCACCAGAGGGAAGTAACCCAGCAGCTGATGGGAGAAGATACAGAACTCCATAGCCAAACATGAGGTGGAGCCAGGGGGACTCCACAGAAGGAGAGGTGGGGTTCAGGAGCCAGAGAGGTTGAAGACACCACAGAGAACACAGCCCACAAAATCAACTAAGCAGGCTCATTGGGGAATCACAGAGACCAAAGTATCAATCACAAACGTTTATGGGTCTGATCGAGGTCCTCTGTATATAAGTTATGGTTGTGTAGCTGCTGTTCTTGTGGGACTCCTAACAGTGGGAGTGGGGTGTGTCTCTGACTCTTTTGCCTATTCTTGGGGACCATTTTCTCCTTCTGGGTTGTCTCCTTTAGCCTTGATTCGAGGGTTTGTGCCTAGTTTTATTGAAACTTACTACACTGTGTTTGGTTCTGGGTGTACTGTACTTTTTTCTCTTTGTTTTGAAAGGAAATGGAGGAGGAGCTGATGTGGGAGATAGGGGAGGTGATGGGGAGGACTGGGAAGAGTGAAGGGAGGGAAATTGCCATCCAAATGTACGAATGAGAGGAGAATAAAAGAGGAAATAATCCCAGCAGGGAGGGAAGTGGTACCTAAGCACCCTACCCTAGCACCCACCCCTAGCACCCTACCCTAGCACCTACCCCTAGCACCTTACCCTAGTACCCACCCCTAGCACCCTACCCTAGTACTTACCCTAGCACCCTACCATAGTACCCACCCCTAGCACCCTACCCTAGCACCCTACCCTAGCCCCCTACCCTAGTACCCACCCCTAGCATTCTACCCTAGCACCCTGCCCTAGTACTCACCCCTAGCACCCTACCCTAGCACGCTACCCTAGCACCCTACCCTAGTACCCACCCCTAGCACCCTATCCTAGTACTCACCCCTAGGACCCTACCCTAGTATCCCACCCTAGTACCCTACCCTAGTACTCACCCCTAACACCCTACCCTAGTACTCACCCCTAGCACCCTACCCTAGTACCCTACCCTAGTACCCTACCCTAGTACTCACCTCTAGCACCCTACCCTAGTACTCACCCCTAGCACCCTACCCTAGTACCCACCCCTAGCACCCTACCCTAGCACCCTACCCTAGTACCCACCCCTAGCACCCTACCCTAGCACCCTACCCTAGTACCCACCCCTAGCACCCTACCCTAGTACTCACCCCTAATACCCTACCCTAGTACCCTACCCTAGCACCCTACCCTAGCATCCTACTCTAGTACCCACCCCTAGCACCCTACCCTAGCACCCTACCATAGTACCCACCCCTAGCATGCTACCCTAGCACCCTACCCTAGTACTCACCCTACCCTAGCACGCTACCCTAGCACCCTACCCTAGTACTCACCCCTAACACCCTACCCTAGCACCCTACCCTAGCACCCTACCCTAGTACCCACCCCTAGCACCCTACCTTAGCACGCTACCCTAGCACCCTACCCTAGTACTCACCCCTAGCACCCTACCTTAGTACCCTACCCTAGCACCCACCCCTAGCACCCTACCCTAGTACCCACCCCTAGCACCCTACCCTAGTACTCACCCCTAGTACCCTACCCTAGTACCCTACCCTAGTACTCACCCCTAGCACCCTACCCTAGCACCATACCTTAGTACCCTACCCTAGCACCCTACCCTAGTACCCACCCCTTGTACTCTACCATAGTACCCACCCCTTGTACCCTACCCTAGTACCCTGCCCTAGTACCTACCTTAGTACCCACCTGTAGCTCAGGAGCTACTGAACACTGATGGCTCCTTTTCTCTAGGGCTATGTCCACCTGCAGGCTGCCCATGCCCCAGTGGATGACCCCCCACTCCTATGTATGTGACCAGCACTAATTGGATGCAGTGGGTAAAAGGAGTGTATGACCTAGAGAGGGATACGTTGTAGAAGTGATATTGGGAGGAATTGGAGTGAGTAATGAGGGGTGGATAGGATTAAGTTACATTGTACACATGTGTGAAATTTTCACTGAATAAATTTAAATGTAACAAAAATAAGAATGTAAAAAAACATGTGTATGGGAACACATAATATGTCAAATTTTTAAAAATCAAAGTAAGAAAATATCACTAACAACTACTGACCTACTTTTGCACTGAGCAATTGTTAAAAGTGGGACCTTTGAGTCAGTACTGAACATACTGGGGCCCTGAAAGCTGGTAATTTTTGAAAATTACTAACAATATCATGCTCATCTCTTTGTGTAAGTGAAGATGACTTAATAATGCTACCTTTGGGTGGTAATTTTTCTTTCAGAGCAAGCAATTATAAGGCTTAATGAAGTAATGAGGACTAGAGGTTTTGTTGGTGGTGTACTTTTGACCAACTTTTACAAGTTTGGGTTCCTTCAATCTCTTTCTCCCTACTTCACCACAATCCTTTCCAATGCCATGTAGGGGAGAAAGAAGATTAGTGGGGAGAGGAGGCGTTGTCTTTCTCAGCTGCTTCCTGTTCTGTAGGGTTGTCGGTTTCCTCCGGGCAAGTCTAATCTTTGTTTCAGGATCTCTCAGACTTCTAGTCACACTGAATCAGCAGCAACCAGGAACATCGGGGGGAAAGCGCCAGCAGCCTTCTTCTTTCTCTCAGAGCCCTCAGTCTTCCTTTGGGACACCAGACAGTTCACAGCTGACAAACATCAGTGTCCTCTCAGGAAGCAGTTATCAGCTATGAACAAACTGGAGCAGCCCCCATATCCCACACCTTGGATTAAAGCAGAAACATGTTTACATACAAACCAAACTTCCACAACATTTTATATCTGGAGAAAGCACTGCCGTTGGGTGTCTATACTGTGTTTTTCTTTCTTTCTTTCTTTTTCTTTTTGAAATTTTATTCATTTCAAATACTGTTGTATATCATTTTCAATAGACAATATTGCTTCCTATGTTATGGCAAAAAGTGTAAGACAGTTATCACATCTTCAAGTCTTTCTTAAGTAAAATCTGACCTGCTCTCTTTGTTCCATTCTTCTACTATGTAGGATTGCATTGGGTCTTCCTAGAACCCAGCTTTAGAACCACCTAACCAATATAAGGAACAATTATTTTACCATTTGCTCCAGAATGAGTCATGCACATTGAATTTAATTCTCATAAACAGACACATACAAATTAGCATGCATCTATATTTTATTCTTTTTCAGAATTGTACCCTGGGATCTGGAAGGCCATAGCTTCTGTTTTATCTGTTCTTTACACACTTTAGGAACCTTAAACTCCACACTTAGAAAATTGTGTCCTGGATCTCTGTCTCCATGCCCCTTCCAGATCTCGTTCAAGTTATTTTTCACAGTAGACTTGTTAAACTATTCACTCACCTTTTATTACCCCTCTTGCCTGCAGTCGAATTCAGCCTGTCACCGCACACCTGGGTAGCTGGATTACACATATGCACTTGACTTCTGCCTCTACTTAAATCTTCCCACTGTGGCCTTTGTTCCTTGGGACTTTCACATAGCACCATTTACTGGCCTCCTCATTTGTTTGTCCCATCATCTCCTGTCTGTTCTCTGTGAGAAGCTACAAAGAGCACTTAAGGATGCAAATCCCTTGTATAGCCTGTTCTCTACCCATTGTCTGAAGTTCATGAGAACACTTCAGTAGGCTTCCTTTCAAGGAAATTGAAACATTCTGAATAGGACCTAAAACCCTTAAACAAAATAAGTCTTCTCGCCTGAGATGATTCTTTCTCTTCTTCTGTCTTTCATAGCACTTTCCTTATTTGGAAGACTGTTTTTAGCTCTCCCCTTTGCCAGAGTGTGGCCATGCCACCAGAGCGCTATTTCTCCACCTTACAAATTAAGCCTTCCATGGCCATACTCAAGAACCATCTTCCTTCTACATATCCATATATTTTTCAATGCTAATCTCCCTGTGTTCTTACAACTGAAATTCCATTTATTTTCATACAGCGTAACATACGTCCTTCTCAGATTGTAGCATTTGAATCACTTAGTAAAAGAAGCCTAACCTACTTTTCTTCTCCTTCATGGCATCATAATCTAGCCTACTGTATGGTCCTAACGCAAACTTAGGCAATCAAATAAAAAGAACCAATAGAGCATATAAATAATAAAGTTTATTTCCTTGGATATATATGTATATATATGATTTATTTATTCAATAAACATATATCCTGTATTTGTTATACGACAAGACCTACTGGGTGTTAAGAGAAAACAATAATTGCCACCTTTCTAAGGTTTAGTGTCACCTTACTTCCAAGACTTTCAGAACTCACTTTATACTTTTCTAAATCCAAACTAAATACTAGGTGATGAAATAAATATGCTATATGAGGAAAGCACTACATAAGAGCTTTGTGCTTTTTTGTACAATTTTTACAAGAAACCCCTAACACAACGGTGTTTAATTTAGAGAGAAACGTTGCTTTGCTCATGGGCAAGGCTGGCTTTATGCCCGTTACCCTAACATACGTTCATTCACTCACTTTCACTTAGAACATGATATCTAAACAAATTAGCTTCCTATCAAGTCACTTGTGACCAGATGACTTTAAATCAAGTACTTTCTGGGGGCTTTAGGACTGTGATTGCTATTCAGGGGAAGATGCTATTTTCACTGAAAATATAAATGAGTGGGCTGGAGAGATTGTTATATTTAAAAATTAAACGCAGTAAGAAAAGGTGATAAGACATAAGATCACACCAGGCATCAGATATTATGTTGTAGAGGAATTTATTAAATGAGCATGGGAGAAGGAAAGGGGGAAAGGGGGTACCCCAGAGAGAGAGGAAGAGGGAGAGAGAGAGAAACCAGAGGTGGGGGGGTTTAGAGGAGGAGGGAGGGAGAGAGAGATAGAGAGAGGGAGGGAGGGAGAGAGAGAGGGAGGGAGGGAGAGAGAGAGAGAGGGAGAGAGAGAGACCACATGAAGCGTCTGTCCTTTTATATGGCCCTGGGCAGGGTCATGCCCCAGGTGGCAGGTAAGCGATGACATCACAAGTAGGCGGACTGAAGCAGAATCCTAACAGAGATGGCTCCCCATTCAGATCATTGGCTGCTCTTGCAAAGGATCCATGTTATATTCCCAGGACCCACACGCTGGCTCATAACTGCTAGAAACTCCAGTACAAGGAGATCTGATGTTCTCTTCTAGCCTCTATGGGCACTACACACACGCACTACGCATACACACACGCACTGCACATACACACACGCACTATGCATACACACATGCACTGCACATACACACACACACTACGCATACACACACGCACTGCACATACACACACGCACTACGCATACACACACGCACTGCACATACACACACGCACTGCACATACACACACGCACTGCACATACACACACGCACTACGCATACACACGCACTGCACATACACACACGCACTGCACATACACACACGCACTGCACATACACACACGCACTGCACATACACACACGCACTGCACATACACACACGCACTACGCATACACACACGCACTGCACATACACACACGCACTGCACATACACACACGCACTGCACATACACACGCACACTGCACATACACACACGCACTGCACATACACACACGCACTGCGCATACACACATGCACTGCACATACACACACGCACTGCACATACACACACGCACTGCACATACACACATGCACTGCGCATACACACACGCACTGCACATACACACACGCACTGCACATACACACACGCACTGCACATACACACACGCACTGCGCATACACACACGCACTGCGCATACACACACGCACTGCGCATACACACACGCACTGCGCATATACACATGCACTGCACATACACACATGCACTGCACATACACACACGCACTGCACATACACACATGCACTGCACATACACATATGCAGGTAAAATTTTTACGTAAAATATATGTAAATAAATATTAACAATATAAATGAGTTCCAATTTGCATTTTTTACTTTCTATTTGTACATATTCCAATTCCTGGATATTCAGGCCAAGAGACTGTGATTTTTTTTATCACTTCACTTCACTTAAAATTTCAGTTAAAAAGAAGTATAGAGTGATAGCAAACCTTAAAGTGGCCAGAAACCTGCCTTTGATGATGATGATGAGGAGGATGATGATTTGATATTAACATGTTCTTGAACTTTGTTTTGCCTTTACTTATGATTCGTAAATATTTCTAATGAATATTGCGCCATGGTGCCGGCTGTGTTACAGTCCTTCCACTGCTGACACTGCAGCCTTTTTTAATTATTTTGTCTACCACATGACAGTACTACAAGTCTTGAGTGTATGGAGCTGATAGTATGTGTAAGTGGCAGTCGGTTTGCAGTGCACTGGGTGTCTACTAACAAGTGTGAAGTGGTTAGCAGAATGGTCTGGTATGTGTGTGTGCATGTGTGTGCATGTGTGTGCATGTGTGTGCATGTGTGAAGTGGTTAGCAGAGTGGTCTGGTGTGTGTGTGTGCGTGTGTGTGCATGTGTGTGCGTGCGTGTGTGTGCATGTGTGAAGTGGTTAGCAGAGTGGTCTGGTGTGTATGTGTGTGTGTGCATGTGTGTGTATGTGTATAAATGTTTTATGGTTGTGAGTACCCATGGAGGCCAGAAGAAAGAACTAGATCCCCTGGTGCTGGAGTTACAGGTGATTGTGAGCTGTTGGATCTGAATGCTAGCACCTGAGCTTGGGTCCTCTGAAAGTGCAGCAATGACTCTTGGCTGCTGAGCCATCTCTCCAGTCATAACGTCATTCTTTATGCCCTTGAGAGAGATTAATATTCTTAGAATAAACACTCAGTTATCAAGACTGGTGCTCAAGAAAGCTGCCGTTTGTGGTGACTTTCCTTGACCTAGGCTCTCTAGGATTATTTTCATGGTAAAAATGTACTACAAAGCCGTAGTAGCTGTCTTTACATCAGAAGACAAATTCTGAATGCTGAATCCAGCCACTGGTTATCTTATTAAAAATAATAGTTAACTACCGCAGTTTTCCTTTTCTCCTTTACTGGCATCTGTTACACTCACATACTCAAATATTTTATTCATAAAGTTGGAGCCTTTATCACTTCCCTATGTCCCTACCTGGCTTCCCCTTTCACTATATTATAGTGGGGATTAAATCCTTTATCCAGTTTTGGAAGGATAAGCCATAGCAATGTGCTAAACAGGGAAGACAATGCAGTGCAGCTGAGTGCTGAAAAAAAGCTCTTCAAGGGAAAAATAAAACTTGTATTTTTAAGTGAAATTATGGAACAATTACTGTTTGTCTCATCCTCTGGTTGTTAGGAGGCTGATTACATGCACTATCTGAAGAAACAGATTTATTTCACACTACCAGTGTAAAAACACCTGCTTGCCTTACCTTAAGTTAGATTTAATTTTATTTATTTCTTCCTATGCAATATTGTTTTGCAAATGACAGCATATTTTGAAGGCAGGAAGGGTATTAGTTACAAACAAATTCTACCTGATAATTATACTGAAAGGAAATCATTATATTTGAAGAATTCTCTTCTAATTCAAATGACAAGTTGATTAGATGTAGAGACTCTCCCACACTCTTACCCCTGAAATGTCTATGAAAGTTGCTTTTAATTAAATAGACAGTGACCTGGGTATCAAACAGGGAACACTGTACTTTCACATGACCTTGAAAATAAATGTTTTTACAATGTTTGAGTTTTTGGCCAAGGGCTAGAGATGTGATTCAGTGGTAGAGTTTCCATAGAAAGAGAAGACCCTGGCTTCTTCCTCAGAAGTGAAGTGAGTGCAGACGAAAAGACACCAAGGGAAAACAAAGAAAAAAAAAGATTTTAGTTAAATTCCGTCAAATATTTCAATTCATAAAAGTTTTAGATCATCAATATTGTCAGTTTATGTAAAAATTGTTTATGAAGAAGAAGGGAGTTTTGAATTTTAAAGTTTTATAGGTTTCTTGATGCTCAGGGGAGGCAGCAGAGGGATATGAAGCTGAGACACTGCTGTGCTGCTTTATGGAGCAGCTTCAAGAGTTCTCATTGGAGAGTTCTGTAATCAGGGAGGTGGGGAGGTGAGGAGGTGGGAGGTGGGCAGGTGGGGAGGTGGGGAGGTAGAAGGTGGGGAGGTGGGAGGTGGGGAGACAGGGAGGTGGGAGGTAGGAGGTGGGGAGACAGGGAGGTGGGAGGTGGGGAGACAGGGAGGTGGGAGGTGGGATGTAGGAGGCAGGGAGGTGGGAGGTGAGAGGTGGGAGGTGGGGAGACAGGGAGGTGGGAGGTCAGGAGGTGGGAGGTGGGGAGGTGGGGAGGTGGGGAGGTAGGAGGTGGGAGGTAGGGGTGATGTAGGATAGGAGGTGAGGAGGTAGGAGGTGGGGAGGTGGGGAGGTGGGGGTGGGTGGGAGGTGGGGAGGTGGGAGGTGGGGAGGTGGGGAGGTGGGAGGTGGGTGGGGAGGTGGAGGTGGGGAGGTGGGAGGTGGGAGGTGGGGAGGTGGGAGGTAGGAGGTGGGGAGGTAGGAGGTGGGGTGGTGGGAGGTGGGGAGGGAGGTGGGGAGATGGGGAGGTGGGGAGGTGGGAAGATGAGGAGGTGGGAGGTGGGGAGGTGGGGCTCTAGGTTTCACAGTAGAAAATAATTTAAATCAGGCCAATATGAATCAAAGTTAGAGTTTATTACAAAGAAATTTTAATCTGTAATCGCAGTACTTGTTAATCAGGAGTTCAAAGCCATCTTTGCCACAGAATGAGGCCTCTGAAGAATACATGAGCCTTGGAATAAAAAAAAAAGTTTCATTTAACATTTTATTTACAAGGATAATGATAATGACGGTGACATGTGTGTGTGTGTGTGTGTGTGTGTGTGTGTGTGTGTGTGTGTGTGTGTGTGTGTGTGTGTTCTGAGGTACTTAGACTGCTGCTGTGTTTTACCTGCTGAGTCATTTAGCTAGCCCCCAAGACTATTTTAATATGGGTTTAAGCACAAAGGTTAACGAAAAGAGGAAAGCTGGGCTGAGGAATGGGCCGAGGACCCTTGAGAGAGTGCGTCTCTGCAGGAGCCATGCTCATTATTCGGCAGCCTCTGAGCTCCATCTCTGAGGGTTGATAAATAACTTGCATAAGATCACGTGGGGGTTCCTGGTGTGCGTTTGGTAGGATGGCAGCTGATAAGGAAAACACCCTTATCACAAGGATTTCAGAGGAATTTAAGGCATGTTTTTATTATGAACCAAGTTCATACCGCTGTTTTGGGATCCCCATACATGGTACATTTATAGCTGGGAAGGAGCAAGGCCGTATACCCTTAGGTCTCTAGCATGCTTCGTTGTTAACCTACCATTCTTGTTGAAAATTTCCCTAAAGAGGATAATGTCACCTCTGCACAGGTGACCTTCCACTGCACCTCTGTGAACTGGGCTGGAATTCTTGACTCTCATCTGGTAGGAGGCTTCAAACAGAATCTGGAGCAGGGCGTGTGCTTCACTCTCCACATCTTAAGGTTTCCTGTCTCCTATACTGCCCCACTCATGCTTCTGTTCAAAAGTTTCTGTTATATAATATATTTGAGAGACTTAATTAGGAGCAAGCCAGGATCATTCTGTAGGCAGCTACTCAGGGTCCCAGGCCCGAAGGAACCAACGAAAGTATCTACATGTTCTTGAGAAACTGGAGTCAACTCCAAGGACACCATGTTTTATAACAAACAGACCCACACAATCACCGATTAGCCCAAGTCTTAGAAATAGAACTGCAGGGCTCACTTTCAAAGATGCCTCCAGCCAGGTTATGCCCAGACACAAACTAGTAGAAAACAGTAGACCTCTGCTAACGCCTGCTGTGTAAATACACCCCTCCCCCAAACTCTGCTAAACTAGAGTTTAAATCCTCCCAATCTAGAGGTTTAGAGTAGAATAAGTAAGCTTTAAAAAAAGGTAGGATGCAGGCTGGGGAGACGAAGCCATGCACAGGTTTTATTGAGAAAAAGACAACTATAAGCCACGGAGGGACCGATGAGACTTAGGCAGCTGGTAGGACTGCACCCTCCTGATTATTCCAATAGGGAGGACAGGTCAGGCACTGAGATTTGTAACATTTTGTTCTCTGCTTCAACGTGGTCAGGTTCCCTGCTCTCCACTCTCTTTTGCTTACAAAAGGAGGACACGTTTCTCACACCAAGGGGCAAAGAGAGTTCCAAGGACTGTACTCGAAAGTCCCAGTCTTTGATCTTCTTACTTCCTAGTTCTTGCTTCTCCTTGGAGCCTTTGGATATATTTGTGACAGGCTTTTTTGGGCGGCGGAGGGGAAGGGGAAAAGGTGAACTTTTTCTGAGGCTTCACTCTTGCCCACTATGGCTTGATCCATCACAATCCCTTTCCTATGTTCAAGTTAAATTTTTTTTAATCGGGTTCGTCTCAACTCAGTGCTAAATCACACATGGGTAGTATTAAATTGACTCACTCTCAGGATTAAAAAATCCTGAGTTTAGATCACATTACATGTCAACTTGCTTTCGAGTCCTGTCCATGCAGTTGGCCGTGTCCCCTCCTCCCTTTCCTTGCTTTACTTCTCAGTGCAGTCTGCCTTGCTCACACTTCTGGCTCACTAGAGAGATAACGGACTTGGCTGATACAGGAAAAATCCACAACATCTCTCAGTCCATATTAATCCACCAATCAAAGCAGAGGAAAGATTACTTTGTGCGCAGAAGCCTGGAGTCTGGGGCTGTTTAGTGACCAGCAGTCCCTTAGACTAAGTGCTGTGAAGACTCCTTCTTAGTACCCACATTCCTTTGCAGCTTGCCTTTAAAAGCCCTTTTAATTACCATCTGCTATTTGAAACAGGAGAGAAGCAGAGGCTCAGAGAAGCGTATATACAGGCCAAATGAATGTAATCACACTATTCTTTTCCCCCCGTAGGATGGCTTGCATTTCCCTCGAAAAACCATAAATAGCTTTATTTCTCATTAATGGAGTAATTTATATGGACCCTAGTATCTTCATCGACAGCACTTTTTATCCAGGAGCAAATGTGCCCCATTTACCGAATCAATTACTCGAGTTGCGAAGAGGGGCTGGAGCTTCACTGCACGCCATTCTTCTCAATAACAAAGGAGAAAACACATTAAAAACTAGCATTGATGGGTTGTTGTGAGATCCGGTCAATGCGCACTCCCAGAGTTGAAATTAAAAGGCAGTTAGGAGAAAATTGTTTGCTCTGGTCATCAGTCACAATGTGAAAGGCCTTTTTCACAATGATTAATTAAAAGCCCTGAAGAGTGAGAGCGAGAGAGTGAACTTTAATAGAGAAGCTGGCTGGCTCCGGTACCATCTTGAGTTAATAGACGAGGCTTTGGCTTGGCTAAGTGTTATTGCTGCAGTCCATAATTTCATCTTGAAAATGGGCAAGGGAGTGAATCTTCCTCTTTGTAATTGAGTATTGATTTGAAAATAAATGGCAGTGAAACTCCCACTGAACTGTCAGGATATATTCTGGACAGTGCTGACAATAAATGATTTCTGGTTCTTGTGAAAGTTATGGATCAGCTTGGTACTTAAACACAGAAAGAAGCCCGGGCAATCTGTCTTCCGATTTATCAAGTTCCCCAGGGTCAATACATGACACAACACGGGGATGTGGCATTCGCATCCCGGAGGCCGAGCTCAGACTCTATTATCACCCTCCTTTGTAAAATGTTTCCTTGAATTTGGAAAGCAATTTTAAAACAGCAGGTTTCGACATTTGCCTGCTTTCCCAAATAATAGCTTCCTTCTAAATACCGCACTTAGGAAATACTTTCCAATGCATTTTCAATGGAAGGGAGTTAAAAATGTCATTATAAATGTTTCAACGAACTCGATGGATTTCCTTTACAAGTGGTAAGTAGCAGAAATTGGGTGTGATATAACCAGGCACAAAAAAATTACAAAGGGCACTTGTCACCCTGTAGTTTAGTGTCATTCCAAGTGTTTGTAGATTGCCCAACTTCATCAATGGACAGATGCAGTTGGTGGTAAAAGTGATTTCTGGGGAAAAACACAGAAAGAGATTTAAAGGGATATAATAGGATTCTAAAACAGGAATGCTCTTTTGAAAATACTAGTAGGCTGGCAAATCCTCTGGCAAAAACACACCTGAGTTCATTATACCTTAAAAAGCCATTTCCTTCTTTTTCTAGTTCTTATGCCTTTTAAAGTCAAAATTTCACATTTCATTCATATATGTAAAGTTGCTGAATTTACCTTATTCATATGTAGTAAGAAAATACGGACGAAATCAGCATCCCAGAAGATCGGTGGAAGGGTCATACACCTCTTTCTTAACTAATTACTAAGCTGTGCATCACTGAGGTTTTGCTCAGGATGCAGGAAGCTGAGTGTGTCTTCCAAGGAGAGAGCTGTTAGGTGATTTTCTTGATTAATATGGAAATGTTCCAGTTTCCTGTATTTTTCTTCTAAAGGGTTTGTTTGGGATTTATTTATTTATTTATTTATTTATTTTGGTTTGTTTGTTTTGTGGATAATCTGCAAAAGAATTTGAAACTCAAATAACCCCAAGGTTCTGTGGACCTCTATGTAAATTATGTGGTATCCACCCTCCCTATTCCCCATCAATATATAGAATCTATTAGACATTATTGTCTGGTTAGTACTAATTGAAACAATTAAACACAACTTTGTAAATTGCACTGAATGAGCATTGGCCAATTGTGAGTGGCTATTAAAGAGCTTTAATGTCATTCTGTTACTCTGTGTCTCCACCCAGAATTATCTAAGACAAGAAACAACAGCGGCTCCATCCCAAAGCATTGGTTCTTTCTTTCTTTCTTTCTTACAGTGATATGCTCTTTTGAAAAGTAGCAAAGGTTATCAGAGATTTTCATATGTGTAGGTTTTCCAGAAACACATTCATCAAAACACTGTAAGCAGTTTTACATTGTAAATATATATCTGCTAAGGTACAGCAAATCCATAAATGAAAACTAATATTTTATTATTTATAGGGACAAAAATGCTCTGGATGTATCACGGGGAATAAATGCAACCTGAAATAATTATCTTATTGTTCACTGATTGCATTTTTGTACTGTCATGGGGTAATTTTTAAATATCTCTGAAAACTAACCATAAACACTCAGATACTTACTAAAGCAGGTGCTCAAACACAGTGCACACTGTTGTTATTTTAATTCGTAGTCACGAGGGATGGACCTAGAGCCCTTGGGAGCCATGTCTCCAGCCCTTGGCATTTTGAGACAGGGTCTCTCTATACAGCTCAGGCTGGACTGGAACTTCCTGTGTAGCTCAAACTATAGCTACATTCATCATCATGAATCAGCTTCCTAGTTCTGGGGTTACACCACACTCAGCTAGTATGCTCACTAGTGAAGATTAGCTCTGAGCTGTTTTTGTGTTATCTATGACAACAATAATTATTGTTAAGCACTTATAACTATAGGCACAAAAACTGTTAAATATATGGTTTGCATGCTATACTCCTGACTTTCCTTCTTTCTTTCTTTTTGAGTCTAAAATTCATTCTATTTTTTCATCTCAATTTTTACAATATGTATTTATCTTTATTATTTAAGTTTTAACCTATTATAATTTATTCAGATTACACCCCGATTGTTATCCCCTCACTTGTATTTTCCCATTCCCACCGTCCCTCCCTTTTCTACCCAGTTCCCTCCCCTAGACCTCTGACAGAAGGTTACCTCCTTCCCCACCATATAACCACAGCCTATCAGGTCTCCTTATGATAGCCTGCTTCCCCTGACTCTGTGTGCCCACCAGACCTCCCCACCAAGGGAAAGTGATCAGACTGGGGGCACCAGAGTTCATGTAAGAGGCAGTCCCCACTTTCCCCACAAACATGGAGAATAAGCTGTCCATTGGCTAGATCTGAACAGGGGGTCTAGGTTTACTGCATTGCTGGTGGAAGTGCAAACATGTACAACCACTTTGGAAATCAATCTGAGAAATTTGGGAATAATGCTACCTCAAGACCCAAATATACTACTCCCGGGAATATACCCAAAAGATGCTCCGCCATAAAACAAGCACATTTGCTCAACTATGTTCATAGCAGCTTTATTTGTATTATCCAGAACCTGGAAACAACCTAGATGTCCCTCAACCTGAGAATGGATAAAGAAACGTTGGTCCATTTACACAATGGAATGCTACTCAGCTATTAAAAACAAGGCAAATGGATGGAACTAAAAAAGATCATCCTGCGTGAGGTAACCCAGACCCAGAAAGACATGCACAGTAAATACTCACTTATAAGTAGATATTAGCCCAACATAGACATCCTCTGAGAGACTCCACCTAGTAGGGGATCAGGACAGATGATAGCACTCAACGCTGGACCCCAGGTGGAGTGCTAAGAGTGGTATGGAAGAATGGGGCTGGGGGAATAGAAGGGCCTAGAGAGTTCAGGAGTCCCATCAGGAGACCATTAAGGTCAGCAGATCTGGACCTATGGCGGCCTGCAAAACTGTTGAACACTCCTGACTTTCATCTTTAGAAATCTCTGCAATGAGAGAAGACTGGAGAAGTCATACAGACAGTGTTCAGTGACTTAAAGAGTGAAATTTAGGGCTAACACTGTAGTTCAGGCTGAACAGTATTCTGTACTGCAAACAGAAATATGTGCTTAGAAATCCTAAGCATAGGGGCCATTGGAACAGCGTAGTGTGCAAAGGCACTGTGGCCAAGCTGAGCTTTGCCTGAGACCCACACAGTGGACAGAGAGAACCAACTCCCAAAAGGAGTCCTTTGGCCTCTGGACATGTGGCACCTACCTACCCTGTCTCACCACAGACATCAGAATAAAGAAATGGGGGAATTTTTTTGAAGTTGTGAACAGGACATCACACTCCTGTCTTCTGTAGCAGAGATACTATTTGTTTTTTCCTTTTTCTCACAGGAATTTCACCTCCAATGGGAATATTAGCTAAATGCCACTTCTATCTGTTATCAGATGGGAGCAGTCACTGTCTCACAGATAGGTCAGCTTCACCACTTTGTAAATCCCACATTAATCACTTGCTCAATATGAAGGCTCCTATAGGTTTGAAATCTACATGTTAGTGATAAGGCATCTTTTTGTTCTAATCTAGATAGTCTCTATGGTTATTTTAAATTAATGACTATCATTAGCCTATTAAAAATAGCTAAAGAAATTGAACGTATGGTCAACTCCTTAACATTTATTTGTAATTACTTTTAATTGTGTGCTTGGTCCAACTGTGAGTGGCTATGTATGCATGAGTAGAGCTGTGCATGGAGGCCAGAGATGTGTCGTTCTTTTGGAGCTGGAGTTATAGGCAGTTGTGAACTTGATTCACATGATCCCAACATGGTTGCTGGGAATTGAATTCACAGCCCCTGTAAGAGCAGCATATGCTCTTAACCACTGAGCCATCTCTCTAGCCCTTGATTATCAACTCTTAAGTAACATGATGCACTTTCGAAAATACAAAACAAGATAAAGAGTAAAATGTAGTTTAGAAATGTAAGCAGGTGACATGTGTTACAATATGAGGGAGGTACTTACACCTACAAAATTTCACAATGCAAAGGATAATATAAACCGAACAATGGTTTTAAAAGGCAGGTATATGTTAAGTGGCTTGTTATTGCGACCCTTTAGGAAACACAGAGCTGAGGTCTTCCTTTAGTGAGTTGTAGAGTGCAGTCCCCACAAGGTTGGTCAGCTGCAAGCACTGTCTGCCTCAAGTGTCCCAGCCAAACAATCTACAGCAGCGGCAATAGCTTGAGCTTCTGGGTACATCAGTGTGATTGATTGGTCGTGGTTGTGTGGGCATGGGCAGAGAGGACTGCGAGGTCGTTACTTTGCTAGGTTGAAAACTGCCATGTTAGATTAATGTTGCCTGTGATAGACTTCAGAGGGAATATACAGACCTGTGCTCAGCTTGTCCAGTATTTAGGGCATGGCCGATGATGGAACACACCACAGAGAGAATGCTAACATGCTCCTCTCTCTCTCTCTCTCTCTCTCTCTCTCTCTCTCTCTCTCTCTCTCTCTCTGGTGTGTGCACTCAAGGACCAAGTTACAATTTCTCAAAAGAAATACAAATTAGCTTCATTGCCTCTATCCTCCCATTAATTATTTTCTCAGGATGAATACAACCGTGGGTGTGAAAGTCCACGTTAGTGATAAAGCACATATGAGGGTGTTTATGCATACAGAAAGCACATAGATACCAGATGAACCCACAATCATGCTTTATCTCAATTTTTCTGAGACATAGAATACTTTTTTTTTGAAATCTAGTCTCTCACTGATGCCAAAGCTCAAAGAACTGTTCAGCAAGGCCAGGAGCACAGGAGGTACAGGTGCTCACCACGGAACCCACTTTGCACGGGTGTTGCAAACTCAGGCCTGTCACTCTGAGTGACAACAGTTTACCAACACAGCATCTCCGCACACCCTAATCTTTGTATTTTCAGTCTTACAAAGTTCCCTCTATTTTTATCAGCCATCCATGAACTCAGATCCAACTGACGCAGCCATATCGCCATGCAGCAAAACATCTGAAGGCTTCAGTTCAGGTCTTAAGTATCCCCATTTCTCTTACATATCCCTCAGATGTATTAGGAAAACAATCTTGAATATTTTAAATAAATCTTTCTTTACTTTAGACAGATTCTCAAATCTGCAGGTGTCATATCTTCACTTGCATTGTCTTACTTTTGGTTCCCTTCTTTCCCCACACTGCTAGCTTTAAGAGGTAGAGAACAGAAAGAAAGGGAAAAAAGGTTCAGCAGCGCAAAAATAAAAACACATGAAGGAGAGGAAAAGTGCTAAGAGGACCCTTGGTTTGCCTGGGATCTGGTTTGTCCTTCTTCCTCTGTGGAAGAAGACCGCAAAGTGAGCCCTCAGCAGACATATGGCATGGAGCAGTGAAGGAGCATCTACCTCCCTTGTGAGGCCAGAGTCTAGTAACTATAAGATTTTGTAAAAATGTAAGCAGGAAAAATTTCAACTCACGTGAACTTTGCTAACTGTAGATTATCGTAAATGTACTTTATCACGTTTATAAATCTGGAAAAAAAATGGTTTGTGTGCTTAAAAATAACAATTACGTGAATGTGTTAGGAACAGTCTACAAGCTCTCAAAATCAGAAATGCCCTGTATAGAGCTAATCTAAACTAGTTCTTGAACTCAAAGCTTACTGTTGAATAGTCTACAAAGAAAACATATCCTTATGAAATCTCTTAGAGGTCTTAAAAAACATTTGACAATGTTTGTTTTCTATTCATTGGAATTAACTGTTCCATTTAAAATATTTAGACAAGAATGTGGAGGCAGAGCTGTGGTCTTTAAGAACGTGTATGTGTGTGTGTGTATGTGTGTGTGTATGTGTGTGTATGAGTGTATGTGTGTGTATGTGTGTATGTGTGTGTGTGTGTGTTTGTGTATGTGTATGTGTGTGTATGTGTGTCATGTGTGTATGTGTGTTTATGTATGTGTGTGTATGTATGTGTGTGTATGTGTGTATGTGTGTTTATGTATGTGTGTGTGTATGTGTGTGTATGTGTGTTTATGTATGTGTGTGTATGTATGTGTGTGTACGTGTGTGTATGTGTGTATGCGTGTTTATGTATGTGTGTGTATATGTGTGTATATGTGTGTGTATGTGTGTGTATGTGTGTGTATGTGTGTGTATGTGTGTTTATGTATGTGTGTGTATGTATGTGTGTACGTGTGTGTATGTATGTGTGTACGTGTGTGTATGTATGTGTGTGTATGTGTGTTGTGTGGTGTGTATGTGTGTGGTATGTGTTGTAGTGTTGTGTGTAGTCGATGTCTGTGTATGTCTGTGTTGTTATGTGGTGTCTGTGTGTGTGTCTGTCTGTCTGTACTGCTGTATGTCTGTCGGTATGTCGGCCGGCGGGCGGGCGGGCGAGCGAGAGTGTGGAAGAAAGGAGGGGTTCCCCCCCAACCTTCCCTCCGTCCCCTTTCCATTTCTGTGTCCTAATGTGTGTTCAATTGATAATTTTGCACTTTAAAGCAAATTTTTCAGAAAAAGAAACTTTGCAGAGTCATTGATTTCAAAGCATGCTGAGGAGAGTTCAGAAAGACACATTCTTGTCTTTAACTGGCAGCTGATCATGATGTGACAAGCAGTTCTCTGATAATACAATGCAGATCGTGTCAGAAACTCTCTGCTGGAATCTACGGGGCCAATTCACAGTAGCCTTCTCGTACCCCATGCCGTACTCAAGGCCTGTGGCCTGGCTGGTCACTAATTCATGCAGCAGCTGCACTGCTTCCATGTAAGGGTGACCTCCAATCTGCACAAATGACTTTGACCACAATGTGATAATATTCAGTATCCAACCCTCCCTTCATCTCAGGTGGAAAAAGCTCTTAGCTTATGCTTTCCAGGAAAATGTCTTACTATTTCTACCCTGTGGTTCACCATCCATATCCATATTGGCTTTTCTACATACCGTATGCCTATGCCTAGCCATACAGTCAAAGATCTGCTCATGGTTTCATAGTTTTGTACCTTTTATGTCCTACAGGAAATGAAGACTTGGATGAGGTGTACTCAACTGAGGAAGGCAGGCAGATGGCAGATGCTGTGTTCTTGAACCTAGTAGGCAAATACTGAGAAAAATCAATGCACAGCATGCTCCAAGAGAAGATGACACAAATGATACTTAGCATTGGTTAGTAGACTTCATCATTATGTAGCTTAAAACACTCAGGAAGATGTTCCAAATGATTCCTATAATTTAGTTGACAACAGTTCTTTCTCTGTCAGTCTCTGTGCCTTTGTCTCTGTCTCTGTGTGTGTGTGTGTGTCTGTGTGTATTTGTGTGTGTGTGTGTGTGACAGATAGATAGATAGATAGATAGATAGATAGATAGATAGATAGAGAGGTGTCTATACATATGAGGAGGCCATAGGTTGATGTCTGGATTCCACATACCATCACTCTCTGCTTTACTCCTTTCACACAGAATTTTTCTAACCCTGGAGCCAAGCTGGAGTCAGAAGCCCCAGAGCACCTCCTACGTGTTCTCCCTGACAGCACTGAGTTAAAGGATTACAGGGAACGCCCTGTGTGCTGGGGATTTGATCACAGGTCTTCATGCTTGTGTAGGGAGCACCCTCACACACTGACCTAGTGGTCTTTTCATCATAAATAACAGTTCAAATGATTTGGTGATCTGAATCTGGAGCTCAAAGCTATGGCGTTGCCCAAGGCAAATCCCAGTGCACTTTTACTTACCCTATAGTAGGGAAGTCTCTGTGGACATGCAGACACGGCAGTAGAAATAAGGAAATAGTAATGAATATTTTTTTGTTCACAACTTGTTGCAAGTGTTCATCTTCAGGTGGTCAGAGCCACTTTGGGGTACCTTCCTGCTCTTTTTATCCTCCTAAAGAGTTTTCTGGTTTATTTTAGTTAAAATATGGAGTATGAGGACAGCATAGAACATACTCTCCCCCAAACAAATCCAATGAATTGGGCTGGAGAGATGGCTCAGCAGTTAAGAGCAGTGGCAGCTTTCCCAAAGGACCAGGGTTTGAGTCCCACCACCAATATATTGGCTCACAACTGCGCATACTTCCAGTTTCGGGGGATCTGATACAGTCTTCTGGCTCTGCAGTCTCCAGGCATGTTGCACTGTGTGTGGTACACAGACACATGTGCAAGCCAAACACCCATACATGAAATAAAACAAGAAAATTAAAGTCAAACTAATACAAACCCAAATCCTTATGAATAGTCTCATGAAATGTCATGGAGGAGTCATTCTAGCAAGCAGGAAGATGGAGCAATACTATGGGAAAATATCTCAATGGAGTCTCCTAGAATTGCCTTTTTCATAATTTCCACAGTCTTGCCTGGATGTTGGGTCATAGTTCTCCTGCTAGTCCAATGTCATGCCTGCAGTGACCGGAAACTACCACACTGTCCTCCCCAAGATTTCAACCACGAAATTAGGTATGTGTGTTCCTACTGTCAACATGATGACTACACAATGGTTGCCAACTTGGCAGCCTCTAGAATCGTGTAGGAAATAAGCCCCTGGGCTTGTCTGGGAGCTATTGTCTACACTAGTTTAGTTGAGGTGAGAGGGTCCACCATAACTGCAGGCAGTGGTACCATTACAAGGGCTGGATGGAACAAAACGGAGAAAGCAAACCACGCACCAGCATCCATCACCCTTTGCTCCCTGATTCAGTGCCAACCATCAGTGTCAACTCCTCCAGCCCAGGACTTTCCACCCTGGTGGGCTGAACTTCAAAATGTGAGGCCAACGAAACTGCTCTGCTCTTAGTTCAGGGATGCTTGTCACAGACAGACAAGCGACTAATAACACTGAATGTTTAAGGAAATGTACAAAAGACTAAGTAGTCACTTTATGCCTTTTCCTCGGTTTTAATGCATTTTGTTGTTGTTGGTGGTGGTGGTATTGTTTCAAAAGTGAGTTAAGAAGAAATGTTGGGGTTTAGTTAATGTTTTGATAATCCCTTGATTTTCACTACTACATTAAACATATAGGGTACCACCATAGCTCATCTATAAAAAAATTACAGTCTAGCTAGTTATATATGTAAATACAACATTTTAATAGTAAGCCACAAGGATTGTGTTCCTAGAATTTTGTGTGTTCTTTGCTGTTAGTGCTGGAAATTGAATCGACAATTAAGTGTTCTGTGCATGTTAAGGGAGGGCTATGTCTCTGAGAGGTTGCCCTTTACCACTGTTTACATCTTGTTTTAAAACAGGATCTCCTTCAGTTGACCAGGTTGGCTTTGAGCTCACTGTGTAGCCCATGCTTGCCTGTGACTCCTGCTACATCATCCATAGCTGGGAACACAGGCCTACACCACCAACTCTGGCTTTGCTGCAAATATGTACTTCAAAAAGAAGGACATATTCAATGATATGTCCAATACATAGTTTGCTTGTGCATCTTAGGAAATCTGTGCATTAGGAAGCTGATATTAATTCTATTTTTACTGAGGACTAAAATTCAGATTCCAAATTACCCACCGTGCATCATGCACAAATAGAGATGAGTCTGGACTACCTCTGGCCCCCTGCCTCCTAACACAATACTCACCCCCACTGCTATTTAAGGAATTTGCAGGCATTGTGCACTTCACAGCAATTTAGGGTCCAAATTTCTCCCCATCCTGGCAGAGGTTCTGGCTGGCAGTGCTCTGCTGCAGCCGTCTCTTTCCAAGCTGGCAGGCCTATTTAGGGCGGTGGTATTTATGCAAAGATAATACAGAACAGCAATTACCTGCTCATCTGTTCTCCAGGCTGATTGTCAATCACAGCCAAGCAGTTGTTTAAAAGCCTTGTCAATCAGAAAGTTCATCTCCCATAAAGGTCTGCCTTTCTCCTCGTTGAGCATCTGGCCTCATCCGTGTCTCTTAAACAAAATGCATCATTCTGGACACTTTGCTGTTCTGTGTAGACCTGTACCCTCAGATTATTTGCATCCACAGTTCCCAAAGGCTGAAGCAGTGTGATTTATCTACTTACAAAGCATAGTGACAGTAGCTGGACATGGCAATGTGACAGAAGTGGGAGCATTCCTCTGCTAATATGCCCATCTGCATGTCTAACTCGGACTGAAACAAGTACATTTCATTCCTCACCTGGCTTGTCCAAGAAGGAAAATTCAACTCCGGCTCCATGCCTGTGCAATTGGTCTCAGCTTTGTCGTTAGCCATCCTCTCCCCCAAATAGAGCACTTTCCTCTAACACTGCCTTCTCCTTAACAAAATGAAGCCTGGGCTTTGCAGTCGGAGTTTCAGGTCAATGGTTAAATTGTTCTTGCTTCAGAAGATACAATTTCATGTGTTGAATCACATTCACGAGATTAGTGCCATTTGCACCTGTAATAACGATACAGGTGGAACAAGGGTACAGATCCAGGAAAAAGCTTAGATTCTCTGTTTCCTGTCTAGAATTCACTGCTGTAAATTATCTAATTTTCATGTATTTGGAGACTAGTATTAACAGAAGGGATTTAACATTTTTTTCTTTTGAAAACATAGAAAGCTTGCAGAATAGCTCATAAGGCAGCTATGATACTAGTTGGGGGGTGTAGGGAAAGGGTCCTGAAAGTCAAACCATAGGTATTTAAAGAGTTGCAGATGTTGCTGATCTTATTTGTAAAATAAATGACTACACAGTATACATTTTAGATGTCTTGCTTTTTCTAAAAATCAATTCCTCTATTCGTAAGATCTGCAACAATTTCAATATTACTATAAAGCAACCAAATTCAGAGAAGTTTGGCTCTTACATAAAGAATATCATCACCATACACTCTAGTCCCAGTTCCAAACAAACAAAACCAAGCAAACAAAAACAAAACTTCGGCAAAAAAAAAAAAAAAAACCAACCCAAAACAAAACAAAAAAACCAAAGAGGGAGAAACTTGGGAAGGGAAAGGAAAGAGCTAAAAAGCAGGACAAGAATTAAAAGAAAGAAAAGAAAATGGAGTGACATCCCTGAGGCAGGAGGATGCAGTTTTGTACCAGGCCAGGAGGCTGAAGAAAAATGATCTTCTTTTCATAATACTTGACCTTGGGAGAAGATGAGCTTCAGAGCCCAGCACATCTGTGTGGTGTATGCAGAGGCAGGGAGAGAGAGCATCCAGGACCTACGGGTATGCAAATTTGATGGCCACAGTAACAGGAGCTTTAGCAAGGAGCTAGCTTTCATGTCTGACTTCTAAACAGTGGTACCTATCTAGGCAAAGGTAACACTCTCCTTATTTTTAATATTAACAAGAGCGAACCCAACATTCAGTTTCTACAGAATCACCCCCGTAAGCATTTGCAACCCAGTTCACAGTAAAGTCATTTTCTCCCCTTGCTTATGCCACTAGTAATCTTTGATATCCCCTTTCCTATAATTTCTATGTGCATATTAATTTACTTTTTCTGCAAGTGACTTTTTCATATGATATTTGTTATTATGGGTGAGACTTTGTTGATATGATAACAGTGGAAACGAATCACACAGTTTCAATCTTCTTCATGGAAACTGTTTTTGGGAACAAGAAGACCTGGTAACTCAGACTGTGCTTTAGATCCACTTAAGAACCTGATTCACCCCCTCCCCCCAAATGAACATCAGGAGAAGTCTTTCCTATTGACTACAATATGAGGAAAAAGTTTTACTTGATAATTGGATGTGAAGGATGGGCTTGAGTGACAACTTAGGTGTGAAGTGAAAAGTTATATGCCATCTAGATCATAAGTGGGGCAGTTGGCCACTCTATTGCCACCACTGCTTTGCTTCTTCAGGTTGTTCCAACCCACAGACCAGCATTGTGAGGGTACCAAGTTCCATATTGCTGTAGTTGTGAGGTTGTACCATGGAGTGACCTAATTTAAAGACTTCTTCTCTGCAAAAGGAATGTTCTCTTAGGATGTGGTAAAGTTTGAGACTCACTCTGCTTGAAATTGAGTATGGTGACACCTCCTGAAGTTCTTTCATTGTTCAGTATTGTTTTAGCTAGTCTGAGATTTTGTTTTTCCATCTAAAGCTGAAAATGGTCTTTTCAAGATCTGTGAAGAATTGTGTGGGGATTTTGATGGGCACTGCACTGAATCTGTACATTGCTTTCAGTAGGATAGCTATTTTTACTGTTAATCGTACCGGTGCTCAAGCATGGGAGATTTTTCCATCTTCTGATATCTTCTTCAATTTCTTTCTTCACTTACTAGGAGTTTTATCATACACATCTTTCACTTGGTTGGTTAGAGTTATCCCAAGATATTTTATATATTTGAGTCTATTATAAAAGGTGTTCTTTCTCTGATTTCATTCTAAGTCCATTTGTCATTTGTATATAGGAAGGCTGCTGATTATTGTGAGTTCATGTTACATTAAGCTACTTTGCTGAAAGTGTTTATCAGCTGTAGAAGTTTCTTGGTGGAATTTTCAGGGTCACTTAGGTATACTATCACATTATCTGTAAATAAAGATACTTTAACTTCTCCCTTTCCAAGTTGTATCCTTCTGATCTCTTTTAGTTGTCTTATTGCTCTGGCTAAGACTTCAAGTCCTATATTGAATAGGTATGGAGAGAGTGGACGGCCTTGTCTTGGTCTTGTTTTTTGGATTTTTTTCCATTTAAGTTGATGTTGGCTATGGCCTTGCTTTAAATGAAGTTTATTATGGCTAGGTACAGCCCTTGCAGGACTTTTATGATGGAAGACTGTTGGATTTTGTCAAAGGTCTTTTCTGCACTGATGGAATGATCAGTCTTTTTGTTCAGTCTGTTTATATGGCACCTCACATTTATTATTTATGTTTGTTGAACTATTCCTGCATATCTGGGATGAAGCATACTTGATCATGGTGAATAATCTTTTTTTGGTAAATCTTCTTTTTTAATTTAAAAAATAATCTATTCAGATTACACCCTGATTGTTAGGCCCTCACTAGTATCTAACCGTTCACCCTTCCCTCTTTTGCCCTATTCCCCTTCCCTAGACCTCCTCCCCCACCATAAGACAACAGCCTATCCTGTCTCATCCAGATAGCCTGCTTCCCTTTCTTCTGAGTCTGCTAGGTCTCCCCACCAAGGGGAAGTGATCAAACTGGGGCCACCAGATTTCATGTCACAGGCAGTCCCCGCTCTCTGTACAACCATGGAGAATGAGTTGTCCATTGGCTAGATCTGAAGAGGGGCATTGGTACAGCAGTTTGTACAGGTCTCCCAGGGTCTAGATCTGCCAACCCTGATGGTATGATGAATAATCTTTTTGATACATTCTTAGATTCTGTATTTTGTTTGTTTGTTTTGTTTTCTTTTGTTTTTTGAGACAAAGGTTCACTGTTTAGCGTTGGCTGTCTTGGACTCACTTTGTAGACCAAGCTGGCCTCAAACTCATAGAGATCCACCTGCCCTGCTTCCTGGGTGCTGGGATTAAAGATGTGGGCCACCACGCCCAGCAGTTTGCAAATATTTTATTGAGTAGTTTTGCATCTATGTTCATAAGGAAAATTGGTGTGTAATTCTCTTTCTTAATTTAGGTATCATAAAATGATTTGATCATATGATTTAGCCTCCGAAGATGAATTGGGCAATATTCCCCTTATTTTTCTTTTATGGAATAATTTGAGAATATCAGAGTTAGTCCTTAATTGAAATAGAGGTGCAATGTTTCTCCTATTTTTATTTTATGGAAGAATTGGAGGAGTATTGGGATTATCTCTTTATTAGAATTGGTAGAATTCTGCCCTAATAAAATCTGGCCATGATTTTTGTTCTTGTTTTTTGTTTGTTTTGTTGGGAGATATTAGTGACTGCCTCTATTTCCCTAAAGTATCTACATTTAAAAGTCTGTTTAAATGAACACAAATCATACACATTGATCATTGGAATAAAATTGAAAAACCAGAATCCATCCATATACCCATGGGCACCTTATTCTTGACAAACCAGCCAGAAATACACACGGGGGGGGGGGGGGAGAGTTTTCAACAAATGCTGCTGGTCATACCGCATAGCTGCATGTAGAAGTATGAAAATACCTATCACCCTCTACAAAATCAAACTTGAAATGGACCCCAGACATCAACATAAAACCAGATCCACTGAATCTGATAGAACAGAAAGTGAACTCATGGGCACAGGAAAGAAAGTTCAAAACAGAACCCTGTTAACACAGGCACTCAACTTGTTTTTACATAAATATATTTATTTATTTGTTTGTTTTTACATTCCCAACTACAGTTTCCCCTCACCATGGTCAGTATAAAAAAGGAGAGGAAAGGGGCACTTGAAAATTAATAAAAGGGACCTCATAAAACTGAAAATCTTCCACACAGTAAAGGACACTAGCAATGGACACTGTCATTTGGACAAAGCAGCAGCCTACGGAATGGGGAAAGGTTTTGACCAACTACACAACTGATATTCAAAATACATAATGAACAAAAAGTCACCCTAAAGATCAAGAAAACAAGTTACCCACTTAAAAATGGGATAAAAATCTAAACAGAATTCTCAATAGAGGATACTCAAGTGGATTAGAAACAAAGAAATGTTTAACATCCTTAGCTGTCAGTGAAATGCAAATAAAATCAAAACTGCTTTGATATTCCATCTTAAATGTGTCAGAATGGCTAAGACCAATAACAACTCATGCTGATGAGGATGTGGTGTAAGGGGAACACTTCTTTATTGCTGGTGGGAGTGTGAACTTGTATGGCCCCTATGGAAATCAATGTGGAGGTTCCTCAGGAAGATGGGAATCAATCTACCTCAATATCTTGCTATACCCCATAGTAAGGTAATGTTTTACCTCCCACACCCCAGCTCCCAAAATAATGACTCATGAGACTCAAAATATATTTACAAATATATTTACAAATATATGCCATATATTCAGGCTCTTCTCTGACTACCTCATAACTTAATATCCCATTTATAACATTCCACCTTCTGGCATGTGGCTGGTTACCATTGATGAAGTACATGCGTCTGTCTTCCTCACATCTTCCTAGGCAAATCTTCCATGCCTGGCTTTATCCCAGAATCCTTTCTGCTTGCTGGATGTCCCACCTCCTGTTTCCTGCCTCAGCTATGGCCCATTAGCTTTTAATTGACAAGTGATGCTTCCATACAGACACAAGAGACTCTACACACTACTCTTAGGTATAGAGGAAAAGGATGCTTCATCCTACCACAAAGACACTTGCTCAACAATATTCATTGCAGCTTTATTCATAATAGCCAGAAATCAGAAACAACCTAGATGTCCCTCAGCAGAAGAATGGGTAAAGAAAATGTAGTCAATTTACACGATGGAGTATTATTTAGCTGTTAAAAACGTGACATGATGAAATTTGCAGACAAATGGATTAAATGAAAAAAGGAAAAATTAATCCTCAGTGAGGTATCCCAGACCCAAAAGGACACATATAATCATTGCCCTGTTCAGCCATCATCAGAGCCCCTCTTTACCTGTGCTCCTCCCTCCATGCTTGCCTTCCCTGTAATTAAATTAGCCTTGGAAGAAGATCTTAAAGTACTCAGCGTTAACTTATGGAACACGCCTTTGTATTTCACAGGAATTTTCTGCAATAGACGTGCTTTGACATTTGTTTGGTACCAGATTGTATCAAGTCTATTCTGAGACGTGTGCACTGTGATGAAACTTGATCCCTGACCAACCGAACACTCAGCGGAAGCAGGCACTGAGAGGACTCAACATCAGAAGTGTTCACCCTATAGCCTCAGATATGTAACACAGGTCATGAAACAGTGGGCAAAAGAGAAATGTTTGCCATAGACATGAATGGGGAAAAAAAGGAGTCTACCGGAGTAACAGGAATTTAAAATTTGTGTATTCAGGGCTTGGTCCTTGAGCATAATTTTGAGATGGTAAAAAGGCTAAAAGATTTAACTAATGAAGTGTGGCTCTCTTAAGTGATGTATCTTGATGTCTTGGAATGAAGTCATTCTCATAATAATGGATTGTTATAGAGAAAGGCTGGTCTCCGGCATGTCCTGCCATGTGTGCTCTTCCCATGTGCACCCACCATTGTGATGAGACTATTATCAGATACCAAACCAGCAGATTTGTTCATCCTAGACATTAAACATCCAACCCTGTGACCTAAATTATTAGCTTTAATTTATGACTAATCATCTTCGGTTATCTTTTAAATTAATAGATCAACAAATAAAAAATTAATTCAAACTAACTCAAAAGATAACATCATTGTCTAAGGAGTGAGGAAAGACCATTGAGAGACTTTCCTCATGGTCTTTCTGCTCATAGACTTTTTTTTTGTGGTTGAGAAAATAACAGTCATATGCATCAGTGTTTTTGAAGACATTGATAATTTTCATCTGAAAGATATCCTGATTAGTCAATAATGAGCATATTGATTGATTTCCAGCACATACTGAATACCACACTAAGCTTGTAGAGTGTAAAGAGTGGTTGTGCAGTTCATGTTTAGGTGGAGATTATAGTCTTGAATAGACAACATGCACGACGTAACTACTGCCACATAGGAAAGCTTATTATTAGGTATTTTTAAGGAACTAATTAGTATATGCACTGAAACAACCACAGATTGAGGATGTGAAGTATAGGAGACTTCAGAAGGAGCCATTTTTACTCTGCAGCAGTATGTGTTTGCACATGTTTGCATTCTAAAGCAGTCTGTACACAAGATAACAAATACTAGGAATGCATGCAAAATAGATGGCCTGTTCAAATAAAAATTCCTTGATCCTGTTTCTATATTACAATGGTTATGACCAACGGTAGAAATTGATACAGTACTTTTTCTTTTAAAGTTCTTAAAGTTGTCTTCTCTCTAAGACAAGTTCTCTAACACAAGTAGAATCAAATTGAATATATAGTTTTATATCTCACAATATTTATTGATATCACTCTGGCTAGCACATCTAAAACTATCTTATTCTGTTTCAAGATTGGTAGTATTTCATTTTATTGATAAGATATAGTGTATTTTAATCAGGTTTTTAAAATCAGTTTAGTATTTGTTTGGGCATTTTAAAGTTTTTCATTTTCATAAAATAAAAATTTGATGTGACCTCTCTTGCTTGTAAATACATAAAAAATATATGTATTGGGCACAAAATTTCTAGTGTTCATGGATTTCTTGGGTTTTCTTGGAAATTAATGACACCTATTTAAACACAATGAAAGAAAATTACAGGGTAGTAAGGAATCACACTATTCCACACTGTCAAGTGATTTGCTTCCTGTATCTCTCCACCTTCCTTCACACCAGTGCCTGCAAATGATGTGTGCTGCTTCTCCCTACTTGCCCTGAACCTAACTTACTACTTTCCTCTTGGGAGCAGACAGTAGAAGTACAGTTGGTCCACAGCTATTGGGATGCATGCGAACCATCTGTCAGTAAAGAGAATTATTTCACAATGTTCTCTTTTTTTGTTTTTTGTTTTCCAGAAACAATGAATGTAAGAATATATTTTGTGTATATTGCTTTAGTCTTAGGCCAGAAGAATGTTAAATAAATATCTGGTAATGGAGAGAATATACTATTGTCAAACAGAAAAGGTCAAGTTACCTTTAAATTATTTTATAGGCATATAAAGATAATGTGTAGGGTTAATCTACAGAAAGCAAAGTTAATCTACAGGTGGTATCAAGCTATGGAAAAGGCTTTCAGTCCTTTGTGTGACCTGTTAACTACAAATACCACCCAGCAAGAGTTTATTAATTAAGAGAAGAAAATTACCATGTGCTAATATGAGAAGTACTCAGGAAAGATGTAGGGATCTTTTCTCCCATCTTTCTGAGATTAATTAGTAATGATAAATTCTTAGCCATGAAATTGAGTGTTAAAATGAGACATTTTGATCTTAAAAGCTATTTTAAAATTAGCCTCTAAATGATGCCTATCACTTATGGTCTCTTAGTAAAATATTGAAAAGATGGTACCTTGGAGGAAAATAGTTCCTACCCATCACTCGGTAGTCATAATGATGATCAAGACACCTTACTGTTGATACTTAATGCGGAGACAGAGCTCAAGTAGCTGCACAACTCTCAGTAATAACTGGCTAAGTGAGGTCTTCATCACAGTCTGTAGTAAGTTTGTATTGCTCACTAGGCCTTGTGTGGATAATGCTCCTGCCATCCCGGGATGCAGTGATGATTCCAAGTTTCTGTCTTTTATTTCTTGAGATTGAAGTTTTAATTAAAAGCCAAATGCACAAGGAATCTTTTTAGGATGGTTAGATTTAATTATCAAATTGACACAATCGAGAATTACTTGGGAAAGGAATACCAACAATAGGACATCTGGATTTAGGTGAGCCTGGGAGCATGTCTGTGGGAGATTATTTATTTTATTATCTTCTTTGATGTGAGAAGACCTGGAACACTTGGGTCAGCATCATTCCCTGGGCAGGAGGTCCTGGATTACACAAGAGTGGAGGAGGCAAACTGAGCACTAGCAAGCATGGGTTAAATCGGTTGCTTTAAGTTCTAGGTTTTAGAAGTGATGTCACTTGCTGTTTGACATTTCTTCAGCCTTGACATTCCCAAAGTGCTGAGCTATGACCTGGAGTTGTGAACCAAATAGAAGTTTTCCTCTATAAGCTGCTTTAATCGTGCCATTTTGTCACAGCAACTGGAATAGAAACTGTTCTTTAGTGTATTCTTTGTAGAAAAAAAATGATGATTTATATCAAATGCTTCTTTTGAGTTTGGGTAAAAGGTGTTTTATCGTGTTGAGAAATATTAATTATCTTTTTGAAAATAATCACTACTTATTTTTAATCAAATTTACCTGAAAACTGGGGAGAAAAAGATAAGATGCTACATAACAAGATTGCTTAAACTTGTAACTGCAAAATGCTATGCATATTAGATTTGAAAATACTTTTGTTACATTCATATTTTAAACAGAAATATTGTCAATATGTTTTCTTACACATGCTATTGCATTGTTACAAAACATCATCATCTCAGGGGCTGTGCCAAATTCTAACACCTGAATCGAGAGACTTATTTTTTTTTCCTGACAAATTCGGCGCTAATTGCTTTTGGCACCACTCAGTGCTTAGAATGAATAGCTGTTGTGTACAATGCTGCTCTGAGATAGAGTGGCACTGAGTAGTTATTGTTAAGAAAGGAACAGGTGAACCCCCAACCATTTCATGCATTAGTTAGGACACTGTTGTACCCGTGGATATCACACTTTTGTTGTTATTATGGTCCATTGAGTCAGCTTATGCTAACTGCACCACCAACACACCCCTACAAGAATACAGATATACACACAGTGCCAAGTGTATCACCCTAGCCTGTAAGGCTTAAAACAACTGGATTTTTTTCTCAGTATTTCGAGGTCTAAAATTTCAAAATCAGGATGTGATCAAGATTGACTATTTGAGTAGACTCAGAGGGAAAATCTAGCACTCTACCAGCTTCTAGCAACTTCTAGAAATCATTTGTTTTCCTTGGTTACTCCAATTCAGTCTGCCTCCATATCCCCATTTACTTCTTTTTGTCTCTGATTCTCCTCGCTCTTACAAGGCCTCTAGTAGGATTTATTTTAGTGCCTAGTCTGGAACGAGCTTTTCAAGGCCCTTACATTAATAACTATGAGCGTAAATTAATTACAAGTGAGGTTGTATTCTGAGAACTTGTGTACTCATATTTTTTTGAGGGACACAGGTTGACATGCTATGTTCATTATGTATGGACATCCTAGTATCCCATTCCAACATATATGAGCTAAATTTGTTCCCATTCCTTCCCTTTCCTCCTTTCCCCTTCTCTGTCCACACCTCCTTTTCCCTTCCCTCTCCTATTCTTCCATTCCCTCCTCTCCCTTTCCCTCCTCTCCTCTTCCCTCCTCTCACTTTCTCTTGTCTTCCTTAGCTTCCTCTCTCCTTTCTCTGATGATTATATATACTCTTTAATGCAGGCTGTCCTGGGACTCACTGGCTGACCCAGGCTGGCCTCAGATTTACGGAGATCCTCCCACCTTAGCCTCCCATGAAATTCTTGGTTACCAAGGAATTATTTTTATTAGCTTTTACACATTTCTCTGTCTGTTATCCGATTCATGTTTTCTAAGACTGCTTTTCCCAGATGTAGTGATTTTGTCATAACACCAAGCCAACTAAGCAGGGCTCACAAGGGCTCACAGAGACTGAAGCACCAAGCTCAGTGCATGTGTGGGTCTGCAACAGGTCATTTGAGCATATGTATGGCTTGGTGGTTTTTTTTTTTTTTTTTTTTTTTTTTTTTTGTGGGATTTCTAATAACAGGAGCAGGTGTTTCTGACTCTTTTGCCTTCTCTTGAGACTCTCTTCCTCTGGTTTGATCTTCCTTGTTCAGCAAATAACAACCTGTAGTTCTGGATTTTTAAAAAAGGACATCTGTGTAGTAAGATGTCAGGAAGAGAGGAATAGTGTCCACCTGTGGAGGCAAAGACAGGTTTGCTCACGGTCCATAAGAAAATATTTGGTTTCCATAATCTCTCAGTTCTTCCAAAATACAAGCCACCATGGGCAATAATCCCTCAAGGATTGTTCTTTGTGTTCTTGTAAGCAAAAGGTTGGTATTCACGCTATACTATAGATGGTGTCCTTTTCTGACTGGACTTTCAAACCTTCTAATGGAATCTTTGAAGTTGTAATGTGCTAGCCAAAATAGAGTAGAATTTCAAACCCTTCATAATTCTAAACATGGTCCATATTACTGTTACCCTTTGTTTTTCTTTACATAACAGTGATATATAGTAAGAAATGGGCCTGTGAGTATGACGTAGCTTGTTAACACTTAGAAAAATTCATAGCACAGGAGAAAAATTCAAAATACCCATATTCATATCTGTTTAAAAATTGTGTGTGCATTTACTTGGTGATATTTAGAGTGAATAGAGTAGGCAGGATTGTTTAATATATATTATTAAACAGTATATATATATATATATATATATATATATATATATATATATATATATTATCTTTTCTTCATGGAACTTTTGTACTTTGGACTCTTCAGCACATTTTCTAGACAGGATTATATTTGCAGAACAACCTTTTCCTCAGTGCTGGAATGGCTATCTGCTATTCCTTTGGTGCTAGTAGTCAAACCCAACACATTGTGTGCTGTCATCTTTGGCTACCTTGTCCTTAGACCTACAATTGCCATTCATATTCATTGCAAACTGTCCATTTTTTCTCTGTGAACCCAATGCCTAATCATTATGCCTTTAAACTTTTCTCTCTCCACCATTTACTTTGGACTTCCACTTCTTTCAATAGCACCTCTGCTTTCTTTGAGTAAAATCTCAGACAATTCATAGTCCTTAATTAAACACAGCATTCATATATTCTTTATGATTGATGTAGAACCTTTGGGCTTATAGTAAAAACTTTATTTTTTAGTAATTCGGTTATTTATTTACTTTCCATTCTGATCTAAGCCTCTCTCCCCTCTTCTCCTCCCAGTTCCTCCCTCTCCTCACCACTCTTCCCCCATCCTCCCCACCCCTTCTCCACAGAAAATGCTAGTCCTATCATGGATGTCAAGTAGTCTTGGCATATCAAGTTGCAGTAAGACTAGGTGTATCTTCTATTGAGGCTAGACAACCCGTCCCAGTTAGGGAAAGGGGTCACAAAGGCAGGCAGTGTAGTCAGACACAGCTCCTGCTCAGCTTAAGGAGTCACAAGTGAAGACCCAGCTGCTCACTGTTACATATGTGTAGAGGGCCTAGGACTATCCCATGCATGCATTCTGGTTGGCAGTTGAGTCTGCCAAGTTAGTTGATTCTGTAGGTTTTCTTGTGGTGTCCTCAACCCCTCTGGCTCCTTTAGTTCTTCCTCCACCTCTTCTACAGGATTCCCCAACATCCTCTTAATGTCTGGCTGTGGGTCTCTGCATCAGTTCCCATCAGCTGCTGGGTGAGGCCTCTCTGAGTATAGCAGAACATCACCAGGAGTGTCAGGGTGGGCTCTTTCTCGTGGTATGCGTCTCAAGCTGGGCCAGTCTTTGCTTGCTTCTTCGCTCAAATTCTGCTCATCTTCTACCCCTGCTCAAGTTAAAGGCAGGACAAATTGTGGGTCTAAGGTTATGTGGCTGGTTTGGTGACCCAAGTCCTCCATTGAAAGTCTTGCCTGCTTATTGGAGACTGGTGATTCATCATGCTCCATATCCCCCCATTGCAAGGAATCTTAACTAGGGTCACCCTCAAAGATTTCTTCGAGCTTCCCTTGTCCTAGGTTTCTAGCTAGTCCCAGAGATGCCATCCCCAATCCAGTTGTCTCTCCCAGTATTTTCTTAATCTGTCCCTTCCACCTCATCTCTCCTGTTCCCATCCCCAACCTCCACCCACTCCTGATGCCTGTTCTATTTCCACATCTCAGGGATATTCAAGCTCCCCCTCTTGGGCCTTCCTTGCTTTATAGCTTCTTTGTTTTTATGGTTTGTAATATGGTAATCCTGAGCTTTATGACTAATATTTATAAGTATTTTATAAGTAGTTTATAAGTAAGTGCATACCATGTTTGTCTTTCTGAGTCTGGGTTATGTCACTCCATCCATTTGCCTGCAAATTTCATTGGTTTTTGTCGGGAGCCGAGAGACCCTGGCTGAGCTGAGAGACCCTGGTTGCGTTGAACTCCAGCTGACCCTTTCCAGTCAGCCTATACAGAAAGAACTTATCAAACATTTTGCCTGGCAACGGACAAACCACAAACGTCGTGCTTGGCCCCAGGAGAGGGAACTTGGCCCTGAGAAAAGGAACACTCAGCTTACCGTGGCTTTGTAGCCTTTCACAGGAGTCACGGTACATGAACATCTGACATGCTGTGCTCTCTGGGAGAGGACCGCGGGGCCACCTGTCTCCTCCCCCCGCCCCATACATTGTCCCAGGGGTTCCTACCCCAGAAGATTCTGTACTCTCCCACTGCTCTCCCTCCTTCCCCCGCCATTCCTGAAGCACACTTTAAAAATCATACACCTGCTTTCAGTAAATGACTCTTGATAAGACCAACCTTTCAAGGGTCGTGTCTCTCTCCCACCCGTTCTTATTTACAGGCCGCGACCCCCTTCGAGAACCCGAATAACTAAACCCGCGGGACGGGGACAGGTTTTAATGGCTGAGTAGTGCTCCATTGTGTAACTGTGGCATATTTTCTTTATTCATTCTTTGGTTGAGGGACATCTAGGTTATTTCCAGTTTCTGGCTACTACAAATAAAGCTTCTATGAACATAGTTGAGCAAGTGTTCTTGACGTATGGTGGAGTATCTTTTTAGTATATGCTGAAAAGTAGTATAGCTGGGACTTAAGGTAGATCTACTCCCAATTTTCTGAGAAACAACCAAATTAATTCCCAAAAGTTTGTACAAGTTTTCACTCCCACAAACTATGGAAGAATGTTCCCCTTGCTCCACATCCTCACCAGAATGAGCTGTCACTTGAGGTTTTGGTCTTAGACATTCTGATGGGTATACTTTGGAATCATTTCTTTAAGTGCCTCTCAGACATTCTCAGTGGAGAAGTCTCTGTTTAGATCTCCATCCCAATTTTAATTTGGTTATTTGGTTTGTTGCTGTCTAGTTTCTTAAGCCCTTTAAATATTTGGGGTATCTGACCTCTGTCAGATGTGGGATTGTTGAAAATCTTTTTTCATTCTCTAGGATCCATTTTGGCCCCTCACACCATTCTTTTCCTTACATATGCTTTTCAGTTTTATGAAGTCCTATTTCTTAATTGCCAGTCTTAGTGCATGAGCTGTTAGTGTTCTGTTTAGGAAATTGTCTCTTGTGCCAATGTGTTCAAAACTATTCCCCACTTTCTCTTCTATTAGATTTAATGTATCCAGTTTTATATTGAGGTCTTTGATCCACTTGGACTTGAGTATTGTTCAGGGTGATAGATATGGATCTATTTGCATTTTTCTACATGCAGACATCCAGTTAGATTAGCACAATTTGTTAAAGATGCTTTCTTTTTTCTATTATATAGTTTTGGCTTCTTTGTCTAAAATCAAGTGTCCACAGACCTGTAAATTTACTTCTATATCTTCAACTCAATTCTGTTGATTAACCTGCCCTTTTTTATGCCAGTAATATGTGTTATTATTGCTCTATAGTACAGCTTGAAATCAGGGATGGTGATACCTCCAGAAGTTCTTTTAATTGTACAAGATTGTTTTAATTATCCTTGATTTTTTTTGTTTTCCCATATGAAGTTGACTATTGTTATTTCAAGGAATGTAAAGAATTGGGCTGGAATTTTGATGGGAATTGCACTGAATCTGTAGATTGCTTTAGGGAAGATGGCTATTTTTATGATGTTAATCTTACTGATCCATGATCAGGGGAGATATTTCCATCTTCTGATATCTTCTTCATTTTCTTTCTTCAGAGACTTGAAGTTCTTGTCATACAAGTCTTTCACTAGTTTTTTTTTTTTTAGAGTTACACCAAGATATTATATAATATTTGTGGCTATTGTTAAGGTGTAGTTTCCCTAATTTTTTTCTTACTCATTTGCTGTTGTTATATAGGAGGGCTACTGATTTTTTTTTTTAGTTAATTTTGTATCCAGCCACTTTGTTGAAGGTGTTTATCAGCTTTATGAGTTCTGTGGTAGAATTTTGGGGGGTCACATATTCACACAAACATATTATCTGCAAAAGCAAACATTTTACTTCTTCCTTTCCAATTTGGATCCTTTTCATCTCCCTTAATTGTTTTATTGTTCTAGGTGGGACTACAAGTATTGTATTGAATAAATGTGGAGAGACTGGGCAGCCTTGTTTTGTTCCTGATTTTAGGGCAACTGCTCTATGTTTTTCTGCATATAATTTTATGTTGGCTATAGGCTTACTGTATATTGCCTTTATTGTGCTTAAGTATATGCCTTGTATATTTGATCTCTCCAAAACTTTTATCATGATGTAGTGTTGGATTTTTTTTAAGAGGCATTTTCAGCATCTAATGAGATAACAATGTTGTTGTTTTCTTTCAGTTTGTTTATATGATGGATTACATTGATGAATTTTATATGTTGAGCCATTTGTACATAATTGGAATGAGGCCTACTTGATGATGGTGGATAATTTTTTGATGTGTTCTTGGATTTAATTTGTAAGTATTTTATTAAGTATTTTTACATCAATGTTCATAAGGTAGATTGGTTTGACATATCATTTGTTGTTTGAGTCTTTGTGTGGTTTAGGTAACAAGGTGACTGTGGCCTCATAGAATGAGTTCAGCAATGTTTCTTCACTTTCTATTTTGTAGAATAGTTTGAGGGGTATTGGTATTAGCTCTTCTTTGGAAGTCTGGTAGGATTCTGCATTGAAATCATCTGGCCCAGGATTTTTTTTGGGGGATGGTTGGGAGATTTTTAATGACTGTTTCTATTTCCTTAGGCATTGCAGGCTTATTTAAATAGTTTACATGATCTTGATTTAGCTCTGGTAAGAGCTATATATTAATGAAATTGTCCATTTCTTTTAGATGTTCCATTTTTGTGGAGTACAGTTGTTTGAAGTAAGGATCAATGATATTTGGATTTCCTAGATACCTGTTGTTATGCCCCCTTTTCATTTAGGATTTTTATTAATTTGGGTATTATCTCTCTTCCTTTTAGTTGGTTTGGTTAAGGTTTTTTCTGTTCTGTTGATTTTCTCAAAGAACCAACTCTTTGTTTCACCAACTCTTTGTTTTAGTCTGTTTCTATTTTATTGATTTCAGCCCTGAGTGTAATTATTTTCTGCCATCTACTCTTCTTGGATGCATTTACTTCTTTATTTCTAGAGATTTCAGGTGTGCTGTTAAATTGGTAGTATGAGATCCCATTAATTTCTTTATGAACACACTTAGTGCTGTGAACTTTCCTCTTAGCACTGCTTTCATTGTGTCTAATAAGTTTGGGTGTGTTGTGCATTCATTTTTATTGAATTCTAGAAACTTTTTAATTTTGTTCTTTATTTCTTCCTTGACCCAATAGTCATTGAGTAGAGAGTTGTTCAGTTTACATTAGTTTGTAGGTTTGCTGATGTTTATGTTTGTTGAAGTCCAGCTTTAATCGATGATGGTCATGGTCTGCTAAGATACTGGGATTTATTTAAATTTTCTAGTATCTGTTGATATATATATATATATATATATATATATATATATATATATATATATAATTTACATTACATCCTGATTGTTATCCCCTTGCTCTTATCTTCCTGTTCCCACTCCCCTTCTCTCTTCCCTTTCCCTAGATCTCTGAGTGCCTGCAAGGCTGTCATGCTAAGGGGCAGTGACCAAATCCTGGCCACCTGAGTGCATGTCAGAGGTTCAGTGGCAGCTCCCCCTGACCCGTGGAGAATTAGCTGTCTATCAGCTACATCTGAACAGGGTGTCTACACAATGGAATACTGTTCAGTTATTTAAAAACAAGGAAAGCTTGAAATTTCTAAGCAAATGGATGAAACTAGAAAAGATCATCCTGAGTGAGGTAACCCAGACCCAGAAAGATATGCATGGTATATACTCACTTATAAGTGGATATTAGCTAAACATAGATGTTCTCTGAAAGACTCCACCCAGCAGGGGATCAGGACAGATATGGGCACTTGAAGCTGGACTGTGGGCGGAGCACTGAGAGTTGTATGGAAGAGTGGGGGTATGGAAGTAGAGGGAGGGGTCAGGCGCTCCACAGGGAGACCATCAAGACTGGCAGATCTGGACGCAGTGGGGCCTGCACAACCGATGCATCAACCCAGGACAATGCATACAGAGGTTTGTTTTGTGACAGAGTATATGGCCAATTTTGGAGAATGTTTCATGATGTGCTCAGAAGAAGGCATATTTTTTTGTGTTTGGGTGAAACATTCTGTAGATATTTGTTAGGTCCATTTTAGTCATAATGTGTGTTTGTTCCATTATTTCTCTGTTTAGTTGCTGTCTGGATGACCTGTACATTTGTGAGAGTGGGGGTATTGAATGGGGGGTTCTTCCACTATTAATGTGTGAGGTTTGATGTGTGATTGTGATTTAAGATTTAGTAATATTTCCTTTATGAATGTGGGTGTCCTTGCATTTGGTGCATAGATGTTCAGAGTTGAGACATCATCTTGATGGATGTTTTTCCCTTGATGAGTCTGAAGTGGCCTTCTGCATCCCTTCTGATTAATTTTGATTGGAAGTTTATTTTATTAGATATTAGAATGGCTACTCCAGCTTGCTTCTTAGGTCCATTTGTTGGAAAATGTTTTCCCAGACTTTTCTTCTTAAGAAATGTCAATTTTTGATGATGAGGCCTGTTTTTTGTTTTTTGATTATTTATGCAGCAGAATGATGGGTCTTGTTTTCATATCCATTCTGATAGTCTTTGTCTTTTTATTGTGGAATTTGTTCCCTGATGTTGAGAAATATTAAAGACCAATGATTGTTAATTCCTGTTATATTGATGTTGGTGGTGGTTGTGTATGTGTGTGTTTAGATGTGTGTGGTGTGTGTGTGGTGTATGTGTTGTGTGTGTTATGTGTGAGTGTGTATATGAGGGTGTGTGTGTGTGTGTGTGTGTGTGTGTGTGTGTGTGTGTGTGTGTGTGTGCATGTGTGTATGTCTTCCTCTGTGCTTCCCTTCTTTTGGTTTTGCTGGTGTGAAATTATTCATTTCCTATTTTTTTTTTTGTTTTAACCTCCTTGGGCTGGAGTTTTCCTTTTAATATTTTTTTGTGGGGCTGAATTTGTGCATAGATATTGTTTGAATTTGGTTTTGTCATGGAACATCTTGTTTATCCACCTATGGTGATTGAAAGTCTTGCTTGGTATGCAAGTCCTGACTGGCATCTGTTGTCTCTTGGGGTTAGCCAGACATCTGTCCAGGCCCTTATGGCTTTTAGGGTTTTTATTGAGAAATTGGGTATAATTCCAATTGGTCTGCCTTTTACGTTACTTGGCCTTTTCCTTTGAAAATTTTAATGTTATTTCTTTGTTGTGTACATTTTGTGTTTTGATTATCATGTAGCTTAAGGCTTTTTTTATTTTTTGGTGCAATCTATTTGGTGTTCTATAAGTTTCTTATACATTTATATGAGTCTCTTTCTTTACATTAGGGAAATTTTCATCTATAATTTTTTGAAAATATTTTCTGAACTTTTGAGCTGGGAATATTCTCCTTCTTCTATTCCTATTATTTTTAGGTGTGTTCTTTTTGTAGTGTTCCAAATTTTGTGGATGTTTTGTGTAAGGAACTTTTTAGATTTTACATTTTCTTTGATTGATATATCAATTTCTTTCTTTTTTTAATATAAATCTGTTTTTGTTACCAAAGACACCCCAAATAATAGTTGTAATTCAGAACGTTGTTTCTGGAGCTGGGTAATCTAAGTCTCACTCATCAGCCTGCTGCACTGTTCTCTTTTCAGACATATGGACACCATCCAAAAACTTTTGATACCATGGTTTTTAACTGTTGTGACTTGCTGAATCAGAGACGCTGAATTTGAAACAAGTTCAATAATCATTTCCTTTAAGAATTAATTCATTCTTCTGGGTTTGTGAGACAGAACAAGCAACACCTGTCCTCATCTGAGTCCTGCAGGTGTATTTTTCACCCAAGAAATTTCAGATTCAGGCCCATTCTCCTGTTGAGGGGGAAGTGAGTATAACACAGATGTCATCTTGTAACGGGAGCCCAGGTAACACGCGTGATCCTGTTCTGAAGGTGACTGCAGATGGCTCTGACAGTGGCCAGTTGCCTTCTGCTACCCCATTTCCAACCTACAGCCTCTTCTTTCTCTTTCCAAGTAGACTCAGCTCTGTGTTGTGTGATTGAAGCTCTTCCGCAAAGTTTCCCTGGGGTCCTTCATTATGACTGTGTGCCTCTTCGGAGTGATGTATTGATTTCTTGTAATATATCTTCTATGCCCAAGATTCTCTCTTTGATCTCTTGTATTCTCTTGGTGATACTTGTGTCTGTAGTTTTTGTTCACGTTCCTAAGATTTCCATCCCCAAGATTCTCTCAGCTTGTGTTTTCTTTGCTGTTTTTATTTTCATTCTCAGGACTTTAATAGTTTTATTCATTACCTTAATCTGTTTGATTGTATTTTCCTGTATTCTTTAAGGGATTTATTAATTTCTCCTGTAAAGGCCTCTATCATTTTCATAAGATTGGCTTTAAGGTCATTTTCTTGTGCTTCAGCTGTTAGGTTATCCAGGGTTTGGTGTAGCAGAATGGCCAGGCTGTGGTGGCACCATATTGCCCTGAGTTTTGTTGACTGTGTTTCTTACACTGGTCTTTAGCCATCTGGGTTTTGTAGTTGCTATAGGGTTAGATGCTGATTTCTTAGTTTGTCTTTGTTGAGTGGGTGGTTTTTGGATGTTTTCCCCTTGGTTTCTGTTTCCTCTCTATTTTCTGGCCTGATCGGCCTTGAGCTTCTAGTGAGTAGTGAGTCTTCAGGTCCAGTAAGTAGGTTTAGTGGCCTGTATGGCCTCTCATACTTGCAGTGCAGACCTGGTCTCTGAGATCCCTGGTACTAGAATGGCCTCTGGTGCCATTTCCATGGTGACAGAGTAGCCTTTGGGAAAGCAGGTGGAACTGTTGGCCAAAAAAATGGAATCCAGTATGTGGGCTATAATTTAAGACTGTTGGGGGTGTTTTAATAGGACTTGGTAGGTAGGATCCTATCTGGTTATCTCTGCTGCTTGCAAGCCTCTGCAAATATGGGCAGAGATGTAGGCAGGAATATGGAACACAGAGGAAAGGGTCTATTGTAAAATCTTAATATTTTGTGTATAGCTATAAGTTTAATGATCACATAATTGAACAGTCTCATTACCCAGGTGAACTAAAGATCAGAGATAAAGTTATTCATGTAAGTTAGAAATTGATGGTGAACATTTCTTGTTTTAGTTCAGCACTTGACTTCAGTGTTATTTACATAAAACACCATTCTTTTTGTTTTGTCTGCTAATATCATAAGATTCTGAGTCAATTACAGAATTACAAGTCCTCTTAATCTCATTTGTTTCTTTGACTTATATTTTGACCATGGCATATCATTCATTGTTAATCATATTTTATTACATATATATTAGTAAAGATTTTCACA